>NW_018223270.1:21634-26597 GCF_001263595.1 Phalaenopsis equestris
AAAATATAAAACAACTCAAAATTTAATCACAAACATCACATAAAACTACAACTTCAACTAAAATAAGACGTCTCTATCAAGTGATCGGGAATCCCTTGGAGGAGGTAACCTACGGTCGCTAATGAGGCTTCCTACAGTTTAAATAAAATTATGGAACTCATTGAGTTGGTTTTGATAAGTTCATTTGGACTAAGTGAATCCAATAGAAAATAGTGATGCCGGAACGAGGGAACCGTAGGATCCTAACCGGTGTCGCTCTACTCAACTTCAATAGGCCCTCATAAAATTTAAAGAACTTCAACCATAGGGCCACCTGATTTGATATTATATCTTGACACACTAGATAACTCAAACTCATCGCAGCAGGAGCTTGGAGCTAGAATGGTGGGTAGCACGACCATCTTCAACAACAAAACCTGTATTCCCCAGCTAAACTAATCTTCCTTTCTTATACTTAAGCAACAAAGCCATAGGACTTCGTGGTTGCTTGCTTATGCAATGTAAATCCTCACCTTATCTTTAGGCCTTTGCATAACCCTGCTACACAATATAAGCCCATTTCACAACAATGTAAGCCCTAAATAATAAAATTATTCGGATGAAACACTTAAATATTTCTCCTCAAAATTGAAGCCAAACATTAGGATAGATCGAGAAGTCACGAGGTTCTCCTCTGGATCCATGACATCCCCTAGTTCTTCTTCCTTTGGATTCTACAATAAAATTATCCAAATTTGAACCAATCCCCTTTCACACCTCTATGTCCGATTTCTTTGAAGAGTCCTACCCTTTGAAATTCTTTGAAGATAATATTTTCTTGATTTTTATTGAGAGTCTTCTTAAGTGACTTTGGTCATTTAAGATGTAATTAACTATAGGGGCTTGCCCTTATAGGAAGCATGTCCAACCCAGCTTAATATAAACCCTATTTAATTCATTATATTAAATAGAGGAACTTGTCGGCAAATATAAAAGTTTTGCTGATCAGACGGACGTCACACTTTCCTTAGTTTATTTGATCATCATTTTAAACTATGAAAAATATGAGGTCAGTTTAATTTCATACTTCCACGTCCTTCCAAAGCGGGCGACGAGATTTTGATTCCGGCGATCGACAGCTTCTTGTGGGCAACCCCACAAACCAACCCGAAATAACGCCGACACCAGTCCTTATGGTACTTATGATTTTATAAGAATTCCCTCTAGTTTATGTAATTCCCTTGCTACATTTCAATGATGTATGATGACAATTTTTGTGATTTAATTATAAAAGGAATTGAAATCATTATGGATGACTTTTTCAGTGTTTTGAACTTCATTTTACTTATGTTTAGAACATTTATCTAAAGTTCTTAAGCGCTGCGAAGAAAAGAAAATAGATCTTAACTGGGAAAAATGCCAATTTATGGTAGTAGGAGGAATTGTATTAGGTCATCAAATATCAAAAAATGGTGTGGAAGTAGATCCTGCTAAAATTTAGGTGATCGCTAATTTACCTTATCCAACAAATTTAAGGGAAATTAGGAGTTCCTTAAGACATGTTGGATTCTACAGCCAAAATATTAAAGACTTTTCTAAGATTACTAAGCCTTTATGCCATTTACTGGAGAAAGGAGCAATTTTTAATTTTAATGAGGAATGCCTAAAAGCTTTTAAATTATTAAAAGAAAAATTAATTACTGCACCAATTATAATTTCACTAAATTGGGAAAACCTTTTGAACTTGTGTGATGCAAGTGATTATGTTATTGGAGCTATTTTAGTATAAAGTTATGATAAAATTTTTAAAGTTATTTTCTATGCTAGTAAAACTCTTAATGAAACTCAAATTAATTATACAACAACTGAAAATGAGTTATTAGCAATAGTATAAGCCTTTGATAAATTTAGATCATATGTGATTGAAGTTCATTGTATAGTGCATACTGATCATTCTGCTATTAAGTACTTAATGAAAAAGAAGGATACTAAACTGAGACTTATAAGATGGAATCTTCTTTTATAAGAACTTGATTTTGAAATAGTAGACCAGAAGGGAACTGAAAATCAAATTGATGATCATTTATCCAGGTTTGAATTCGAAAAACCACTATGTTTTGAATAGACATTAATGAACATTTTCCAGATGAAAAATTATTCACTGTAAATGAGTGGCGTGTTCCATGGTATGCCGATATTTTGATCTATATTGTTGGTGATCTTAAATCCTAAGGAATGACGTACCAACAAATGAGGAAATTTATTTCTGAAGCTATGAATTATTTTTGGGATGACCCTTATTTACATAAAAAAGGAAATGATCTGATCATTTGAAGATGTGTACCATTAGAAGAAACTAATGACATTATCAAAAAATGTCATAATTCTAATTTTGGGGGACATTTTGGTATTGATAAATAGCTTACAAAATTCTACAATCTGGATTTTATTGGTCTACAATTTTTAAGGATGTTAATGCCTACATCAAAACTTGTGATAGATGTTAAAGAGTAGGCTATATTTCTAGAAGAAATGAGATGCCCCTCAATTATATGCTAGAAGTTGAAATATTTGATTTTTGAGGATTTGATTTCATGAGACCCTTTATACCATCTTTCGAAAACTTATAGATTCTGTTAGGAGTGGACTATGTATCAAAATTGATGGAAGTTGTTGCTTTACCTCGATGTGATGCTCAAAGTGTTGTAAAATTTTTGGAAATGAACAAATTTTATAGATTTGGGATTCTAAGAGTTATCATTATTGATGGGGGAAGTCATTTTAGAAATGCCATTATGGAGAAGTTATTAAAGAAATATCATATAAATCATAGGATTGCTACTGCTTATCATCCTCAGACAAGTGGTTTGACTGAATTATCCAATCGGGAAATTAAAGAATTTTGAAAAAATATGTGAATCCAATAAAAGTGGATTGGTTGGTCAAACTTGACTATGCTTTGTGGGCTTATAGGACTACATATAGAACTCTTATAGGAATGTCCCCATATAGGCTAATATTTAGAAAAGCTTGTCACTTACCAGTTGAACTTGAGCATAAAGCATATTGGGCTATTAAAGATTTCAATTATATTTTAAAAGATGCTTGTGAGGAAAGATTGCTACAATTAAATGAGCTTGAAGAGATAAGGAATGAATCTTATGAGAGTGCTAAGATTTGTAAAGAAAAGATTAAAAGGTGGTATGATCAAAAGATTCTTACTAAAAATTTTCAGCCAAGGCAACAAGTTTTGCTATTTAATGTAAGGTTAAGATTTTTTCTAGGTAAACTTAAGTACAGGTGGATATTGAGGAAGATAAAGAGATACCTATCATTTTGGGGAGACTATTCCTAGCCACAGGAAGAGAAATGATAGATGTGCAGAAAGGGGAATTAACAATTTGCGTCAATGATCAAACTGTTACTTTTAATATTTCAAAATCAATGAAATACCCCGCAAGAGGTAAATATGATGAATGATATAAAATGGATGTTATAAGATGTATGAGCGAATGACATTTCAAGACTACTTATGAAGAAAAATCTAAGGAAAAAGAGAGGTTTAGATCAATGTGGAACACCTTTTTAAGGAAGATTCAAGTTATGTTCAAGAAAGTTTTGATAGATAAAGATAAATCATTTAGTCCTTCTATTGAAAAACCTACAGAACTTGAGTTGAAAATACTTTCTGAACATTTAAAATATGCCTTTTTAGGAGATTCCTTTACTTTACCTATTATATTTTCCTCGAAGTTAATAAAGGAAGAAGAAGAAAAGCTGATGAAAATTCTAAAAAATTTTAAGAAAGCCTTCACATGGACAATTTCTGATATTAAAGGAATCATTCCTGCAATTTGTATGCATAAAATTAATCTGGAAGAAAACTGCAAAACCAAGGCTAATTCACAAAGGAGATTAAATCCTATAATGAAAGAGGTTTTTAAGAAAGAAATTTTAAAGTGGTTGGATGTCGGGATTATTTATCCAATTTCTGATAATTCATGGGTTAGTCCTATTCATTGTGTTCCTAAGAAACGAGGAGTGAAAAGGAAGAGTAATTGTAATTGTAAATGAGCATAATTAGTTAATATCTACTAGAGAAGTTATAGGGTTGCAAATATATATTGATTATAGAAAATTAAATCTTGCCACTTGGAAAGATCATTTTCCACTACCCTTTCTAGATCAAATGCTAGATAGACTAACTGGGCCCAAATACTTTTATTTTCTGGATGGATATACCGGTTATCACCAAATTCAAAGATCTCTTGAGGATCGAGAGAAAATAACATTTATCAGTCCTTATGGTACTTTTGATTTTATCAGAATTCCCTCTAGTTTATGTAAATCCCCTACTACATTTCAATGATGTGTGATGGCAATTTTTTTTGATTTAATTGAAAAAGGAATTGAAATCATTATGGATGGCTTTTCAGTGTTTGGAACTTCATTTGACTCATGTTTAGAACATTTATCTAAAGTTGTTAAGCGCTGCAAAGAAAAAAAATTAGTTCTTAACTGGGAAAAATGTCATTTTATGGTAGTAGGAGGAATTGTATTAGGTCATCAAATATCAGAAAATGGTGTGGAAGTAGATATTGCTAAAATTCAAGTGATCGCTAATTTACCTTATCCAACAAATGTAAGGGAAATTAAGAGTTTTTAGGACATGTTGGATTCTACAAGCAAAATATTAAAGACTTTTCTAAGATTGCTAAGCCTTTATACCATTTACTGGAGAAAGGTGCAACTTTTAATTTTGATGAGGAATGCCTAAAAGCTTTTAAATTATTAAAAGAAAAATTAATTACTACACAAATTATAATTTCACTAAATTGGGAAAACCTTTTGAACTTATGTGTGATGCAAGTGATTATGTTATTGGAGCTATTTTAGGACAAAGATATGATAAAATTTTTAAATTTATATTCTATGCTAGTAAAACTCTTAATGAAACTCAAATTAATTATACAACAACTGAAAA
>NW_018223270.1:26689-29637 GCF_001263595.1 Phalaenopsis equestris
AACCTAAACTTATAAGATGGATTCTTCTTTTACAAGAACTTGATTTTGAAATAGTAGATTAGAAGGGAACTGAAAATCAAATTGCTGATCATTTATCCAGGTTTGAATTAGAAAAACCACTATGTTTTGAATAAAAATTAATGAACATTTTCCAGATGAAAAATTATTCACTGTAATGGGTGACGTGTTTAGTGGTATGCCAATATTTTGAACTTTATTGTTAGTGTTCTTAAACCCTATGGAATGACATACCAACAAATGAGGAAATTTATCTCTGAAGCTAAGAATTATTTTTTGAATGACCCATATTTACATAGAAAAGGAAATGATCTGATCATTCGAAGATGTGTACCATTAGAAGAAACTAATCAAATTATCCGAAAATATCATAATTTTTATTTTTGGGGACATTTTGTTGTTGATAAATAGCATACAAAATTCTACAATCTGGATTTTATTGGCCTACAATTTTTACGGATATTAATTCCTACATCAAAACTTGTGATAGATGTCAAAGAGTAGGCTATATTTCTAGGAGAATTGAGATGCCCCTCAATTATATGCTAGAAGTTGAAATATTTAATTTTGGAGGATTTGATTTCATGGGACCATTTATACCGTCTTTCGGAAACTTATATATTTTGTTAGTAGTCGACTATGTGTCCAAATGGATAGAAGTTGTTGCTTTACCTCGATGTGATGCTCAAAGTGTTGTAAAATTTTTGAAAACGAACATATTTTGTAGATTTGGGATGCCAGGGGTTATCATTACTGATGGGGGAAGTCATTTCAGAAATGCCATTATGGAGAAGTTATTAAAGAAATATCATATAAATCATAGGATTGCTACTGCTTATCATCCTCAGACTAGTGGATTGACTGAATTATCCAATCGTGAAATTAGAAGAATTTTGGAAAAATCTGTGAATCCAACAAAAGTGGATTGGTCAGTCAAACTTGACTATGCTTTGTGGGCTTATAGGACTACATATAGAACTCCTATAGAAATGTCCCCATATAGGCTAATATTTGGAAAAGCTTGTCACTTACCAGTTGAACTTGTATATAAAGCATATTGGGCTATTAAAGAGTTCAATTATATTTTAAAAGATGCTCGTGAAAAAAGATTGCTACAATTAAATGAGCTTGAAGAGATAAGAAATGAATTTTATGAGAGTGCTAAGATTTATAAAGAAAAGATTAAAATGTGGTATGATCAAAAGATTCTTACTAAAAATTTTCAGCCAAGGCAACAAGTTTTGCTATTTAATGCAAGGTTAAGATTTTTTCCAGGTAAACTTAAGTACAGGTGGATATTGAGGAAGATAAAAAGATACCTATCTATTTGGGGAGACCTTTCCTAGCCACAGGAAGAGCAATGATATAAGTACAGAAAAGAGAATTTACTATGTGTGTCAATGATCAAACAGTTACATTTAATATTTCCAAATCAATGAAGTACCCTGCAAAAGGTAAAGATGATGAATGTTATAGAATGAATGTGATAAGATATTTAAGAGAATGTCATTTCAAAACAAATTATGAAGAGAAATCGGGAAAAGAGAGGTTTAGATCAATGCGGAACACCTTTTTAAGGAAGATTCAAGTTTTGTTCAAGAAAGTTTTGAAATTTTGAACATGATAGATAAAGATAAATCATTAAGTCCACCTATTGAAAAACCTCCAGAACTTGAGTTGAAAATACTTTCTGAACTTTTAAACTGTGCCTTTTTAGGAGATTCCTCTACTTTACCTATTAAATTTTCCTCGAAGTTAATAAAGGAGAAGAAGAAAAGCTGATGACAATTGCTGATGTTAAACGAATCATTCCTGCAATTTGTATGCATAAAATTAATCTGGAAGAAAATTGCAAAACCAGGGCTAATCCAGAAAAGAGATAAAATCTTATATTGAAAGAGGTTGTTAAGAAAGAAATTTTAAAGTGGTTAGATGCTGAAATTATCTACCCTATTTCAGCTAGTGCATGAGTTAGTCCTGTGGGTTAGTCCAATTCACTTTGTTCCTAAGAAAGGAGGATTAGTTGTAACTGTAAATGAGCATAATGAGTTAATATCTACTAGAGAAGTTATAGGGTTGCAAATATGCATTGATTATAGAAAATTAAATCTTGCCATTAGGAAAGATCATTTTCCACTACCCTTTATAGATCAATGCTGGATAGACTAACTGGGCACAAATACTTTTATTTTCTGGATGGATATATCGGTTATCACCAAATTCAAATATCTCTTAAGGATCAAGAGAAAATAACATTTACCAGTCCTTATGGTACTTTTGATTTTATAAGAATTCCCTCAAGTTTATGTAATTCCACTACTACATTTCAATGATGTATGATGGTAATTTTTTATGATTTAATTGAAAAAGGAATTGAAATCATTATGGATGACTTTTCAGTGTTTGGAACTTCATGTGTTTGGAACTTCAACTTTTCAGTGTTTGGAACTTCATTTGACTCATGTTTAGAACATTTATCTATAGTTTTTAAGCGTTGCGAGGAAAAAAAAATAGTTCTTAACTGGGAAAAATGCCAAATTATGGTAGCAGGAGGAATTTTATTAGGTCATCAAATATTAAAAAATGGTGTAGAATTAGATCCTGATAAAATTCAAGAGATCGCTAATTTACCTTATCCAACAAATGTAAGGGAAATTAGGAGTTTTTTAGGACATGTTGGATTCTACAGGTGAAATATTAAAGAATTTTCTAAGATTGCTAAGCCTTTATTGCATTTACTGGAGAAAGGTGCAATTTTTAATTTTGATGAGGAATGCCTAAGAGCTTTTAAATTATTAAAAGAAAAATTAATTACTGCACCAATTATAATTTCACTAAATTGGGAAAACCTTTTGAACTTATGTGTGATGCAAGTGATTATGTTATTGGAGCTATTTTAGGACAAAGATATGATAAAATTTTTAAATTTA
>NW_018223270.1:29694-31917 GCF_001263595.1 Phalaenopsis equestris
AACATTTTTCAGATGAAAAATTGTTCACTATAAATGAGTGGCGTGTTCTTTGGTACGCCAATATTTTGAACTATATTGTTAGTGATCTTAAACCCTACGGAATGACATACCAACGAATGAGGAAATTTATTTTTGAAGCTAAGAATTATTTTTCGGATGACCCATATTTACATAAAAAAGAAAATGATCTGATCATTCGAAGATGTGTACCATTAGAAGAAACTAATCAAATTATCCAAAAATGTCTTAATTCTTATTTTGGGGGACATTTTGGTGTTGATAAATAGCATACAAAAGTCTACAATCTGGATTTTATTGGTCTACAATTTTTAGGGATGTCAATTCCTATATCAAAACTTGTCATAGATGTCAAAGAGTAGGCTATATTTCTAGAAGAAATGAGATGCCCCTCAACTATATGCTAGAAGTTAAAATATTTGATTTTGGAGGATTTGATTTCATTGGACCATTTATACCATCTTTCAAAAACTTATATATTCTGTTAGTAGTGGACTACGTATCCAAATTTATAGAAGTTGTTGCTTTACCTCGATGTGATGCTCAAAGTGTTGTAAAATTTTTGAAAACGAACGTATTTTGTAGATTTGGGATGCCAAGAGTTATCATTACTGATGGGGGAAGTCATTTCAGAAATGCCATTATGGAGAAGTTATTAAAGAAATATCATATAAATCATAGAATTGCTACTACTTATCATCCTCAGACTAGTGGTTTGACTGAATTATCCAATCGGGAAATTAGAAGAATTTTGGAAAAATCTGTGAATCAAACAAAAGTGGATTGGTCAGTCAAACTTGACTATGCTTTGTGGGCTTATAGGAATACATATAGAACTCCTATAGGAATGTCCCCATATTGGCTAATATTTGGAAAAGCTTGTCACTTACCAGTTGAACTTGAGCATAAAGCATATTGGGCTATTAAAGAGTTCAATTATAATTTAAAAGATACTCGTGAGAAAAGATTGCTATAATTAAATGAGCTTGAAGAAATAAGGAATAAATCCTATGAGAGTGCTAAGATTTAGAAAGAAAAGATTAAAATGTGGTTTGATCAAAAGATTCTTACTAAAAATTTTCAGTGAAGGCAATAAGTTTTGCTATTTAATGCAAGGTTAAGATTATTTCCAGGTAAACTTGAGTACAAGTGGATGGGCCCATGACCAAAAGAAAATATGTTGAGATTTTCATACCTATTTTATACTGCTTTTTATGATATTGCATTGTAAAGAAATGTATTTTTGATGTTTTGTTGCAAGAATGATGAATTAGGGCCATTGGAGCAAAAGGATACAAAAAGGAGCGAATTTGGAGTGAAAATGACCAAAATGTGAAGAGTTGAACTAGGGCGCCAACGACAAGCCCAACGGTGCCGACGACGGACTTTCCCCGAGACTCCAAATTTAATTCACTTAGAAGGCCCACTGACGACACCCTCAAGGCCTCCAATGGTGAGCTCGGTGGTTATCTCCAACAATGCATTGGATGAGGACAAATTTTGGAGGGATTCTTAGGCAACTCTTGGGAAAACTCATCCACATCTTTAAAGAGAAGACTTTGGCCGAAAATTTTAGAGAGGTTCCAGTAGTGTTTAGAGAGTTCAGTAGAGAGTCTAATTGTGAGGAATTCTTCGAGAGATTGTAAGAGTGGAGGGAAAGTGAGAGAATTCTTCCTTCGTGCCGCCTCAAAGAGGACTTCTGTGTGTTGTAAAGAAAGGAAGAGATTCAGAGGAACTTCAAGGAGTTTTCTTGGGGAGAAATTAGAGAAGTGTTATTTACTTATAGTAGTTTGTATGACTTTGAATTTATATATGAATTCGGAGTTTTGTTGTCTTCCCCACGAGATCTGAGTAGTTTTTTTAGTCTTGAGATTTGTGAAATGGTGATTTGAATTTGTGGAGTCATGAAAATGTTAAAGAAATTGTGATGATCTTTTCACTTTGATTTTAATTTACTTTCAATTTATCCAATTGATTTTTTAAAATATGTTGAGTTTTACAACCAAAGTGCAGATTACATCCAAGATTTTGGGAGGTCAAAGCCCTTAGAAGTTAGGTACAAATAAATAGGAAAATAAAATTATCGGGCGTAGAATTGGAGATTTTAGAGTGACATAATAAAATCCCCAATGTCCTATCATTTGGGTGTTGAAGTGTAGATGTTAGTCCTCAGGTGAGGGGAACGTGGGAGCTCCAAAGTGAGAG
>NW_018223270.1:32048-55429 GCF_001263595.1 Phalaenopsis equestris
TTTATCCATTCACTATAATTTCTTGACAAGGAGAAGGATGCTTTCTTATATATTGAATATCACATTAAAAATTTTATTAGTATAATTTGTTATTTAAGAGTTATTAAAATTATTTATTTATTTCATTTGCCTATTAGTGATAGATAAGTAATTTGAATTCGATTATTGCGATTAAGTATTGCTTTTCTAAAATCTTAGTTGGTAGTTCTAATATTACTCGCTGTGGGATCTATATCTAGGACTTCATTAGAGCCCTATATTACTTGAGCGATGCGTATACTTGCGTTGATAAGTGTGAGTTTACAATTATTGATTATTTTATACATACATCTTTATCGAATCTATAACTGTTATTAAGTTTTTGGGGCAGTTGCTGAGGAATTAAATCTTTTAGCAGCAGCATTAAATACTTATATTTTTTAGCATATATAAAGTCGCTGTCAAGTTTTTGACGCCGTTGTCGGGGAGTAAACAAGAATCATTATTAGAGTAAGAGACAAATTAGGATTATTAGAAAATTTTTACTTTAATTTTAACTTATTTTCATATTTAGTTAAATGTTTTACTGTGTACCGATTTCAAATCGTATGCATAAATTTGGACCTGAAAATCTTATACCCTACGATTCGAAATTATAATGCACTGTTAGAAAAATTAGAAGATTGAGAAGAGAACCTAGAAATTATGATACATTGGAAAACAATATGAACAATCAAGGAATAGAAAATGAAAACTAACCTAGACCCCTACGAGATTATGCAAATCCTGCAGCAGATGAAATTCACTTATCTATCCAAAATCCTGATGTAGCTGCTAATTCATTTGAGCTTAAACCTGCTATTATCCAAATGGTACAAAACAATCAATTCGGAGGTACACCAAATGAAGATCCTAATTTACACCTCGCTAGTTTCTTAAAATTGTGTGCTACATTTAAATATGAAAGAGTTTCCAATGATGCTGTTAGACTTAGAATTTTTTGTTTTTCACTTAGGGATAAGGCTATGATGTGATTAAATTTGTTAGCACCATGATCTATTAGAACTTGGGGAGAACTTTCATAGAAATTTCTATCGAAATATTTCCCTCCATCCAAAACTGCTAAACTTAGAAATGACATAACATCGTTCTGTCATATTGATGGAGAGTCAATATATGAAGCTTAGAAGAGATTTAAAGATCTTCTTAGGAAGTGCCCTCATCATTCGTTACCAGATTAATAAACTTTTTATAATGAATTAGTGGGATCATTTAGATGGATTATAGATGTTGTGACTGGTGGTTCTTTAATGTTAAAACCTTTTGATGAGACTTATTCGTTAATAGAAGAGATGGCTACCAACAATTTTCAATGGCCCTCTGAAAGGGTGAATCCTAAAAGAGTAGCTAGTATCCATGATTCTAATGCAATATCTATGTTAGCTTAGCAGATTGCTGCAAAATCAAAGAAATTTGATCATTATGGAATGAATTATTCTCCAACACCTATTATGATGGAAGAGAATTCATGTGGGCAATTTGTGGATGTTCAACCTCCATATGAGACTTTAAATGTTATTAAAAGACCCAACAACCCTTATTCGAACTATTATAACCAAGGTTGGAAGAATCATCCAAATTTTAATTGGAATAACAGTTATGCAACAAATCAACAATGGGCGAACAACCCAGTGAATCCATTAGGAAATTCATCGAGCCAAAGAAATGTTAATTATAGACCTTCTGATCCTCCATGATTTAACAATAACACTGAAATTAAGGAAAAGAAGTTATCTATGGAAGACCTGATATTAAACATGGGTCAATAATTGCAGAATCAAGGAAATTAATTACAAATTTAAGTAAATCAATTACAAAATCAAGGAACTGCTAATAAGAATATTGATAATAAATTAGGGCATATCACTACTGCGCTTAGTAACTGAACATTAGGAACTTTTCCTAGTACTGTGGAACCAAATCCAAATACTAAAGATCAAGGAAAAGAGCAAATCAAGGCGATTCAATTACGAAGAGGAAAAGAAATGGAAACAAAAGTACAGATATAAACGGAAACTGAAAAGGAGAAAGTGGATATCGACAAAGAAAAGGATCATGAGTACCCAGATTTAGAATATCCACTTACACCAATGAAAATTACTATGGAGAAACCTTCACCACCATTTCCTCAAAAATTGAAGCAACATAAATAAATTAAACAATTTTCCAAGTTTTTAGAAATTCTTAAGAAATTAACGGTAAATATTCCCTTCGTAGAAGCTCTAGAGCAAATGCCCAGTTATGTGAAATTTATGAAAGATATTCTGAACAAAAAAATGAAGTTCACTGATAATGAAACTGTTGCACTCAGCGAAGAGTGTAGTGCAATTATTCAAAAAAAGCTTCCTGAAATATTAAAAGATCCTTGTAGTTTCACTATACCTTGTGCTATAGGTGAAAAATTTAATAGAAGAGCTTTATGTGATTTGGGAGCCAACATTAATCTTATGCCTCTATCAACTTTCAAAAGATTAGGATTAGGAAAATTTTCACCTACTTCTGTAACTTTTCAGTTAGTGGATCGTTCAATTACTTATCTTAAGAGAGTTATAGAAGATGTGTTAGTAAAAGTTGATAAATTTATCTTTCCTGTGGATTTCATTGTTTTAGATATGGAGGAAGATAAAGAAATACCAATCATTTTAGAGAGCATTTTTAGCTACTGAAAAAGCTATGATAGAAGTTCAAAAAAGAGAATTAACGATGAGAGTTAACAATCAATAAGTGATTTTTAACATTGCGAAATATATGAAATACCCTGTTGTTGAAAGTGAAAATGAATGTTTTCGTGTGGAAATTAGTGAAAATCTATTCAATGAACATTTTAAAGAATATTTTGAAGAGAAAGAACAATTTGAAGATAGTGATGAAGTTATTTTGAACGAATTAGAAAATGAAGAATTAGATTATGTTCATGAAAGATTTGAGATGCTTGATACTACAGAAAATGCTGACAAGAATTTAGTTCCTTCAATTATAAAACCACTAAACTTGGGTTGAAAATATTGCCTAGCCACTTCGAGGATGTGTTTCTGGGAGACTCATCTACATTATCTGTTATTATATCTTCAAAATTAAATGATTTACAAGATTAAAGTGTGTTAGATACATTAAAAAGATATCAAAAAGCTTTTGGTTGGACCTTAGCTGATATTAAGGGAATCAGTCCTTCCATCTGTATGCACTGAATTATATTAGATGAACAATATAAACTAAGAGTTGATCCACAAAGGAGGTTAAATTCAATGATGAAAGAAGTTGTTAAGAAGTAAATTTTAAAATGGTTAGACACTGGAATGATAGATCCTATTTTAGATAGTGCGTAGATATGTCCAACTCATTGTGTTCCTAAGAAAGGAGGAGTGACTGTTAAAAAAAAAGAAAATAATGAATTAATACCTATCAGACAAGTTATTGGGTGGCGTATTTGCATTGATGGCCTATTTGCATTGATTACAGAAATTTAAACACTGCCACCGGGAAATATCACTTCCCTTTACCCTTTTTAGACCAAATAGTAGATAGACTTACTGGGCACAAATATTTTTGTTTTTTAGATGGATATATCGGTTACCATAAAATTCCTATTGCTCTTGAGGATTAGGAAAAGACAACATTTACTAGTCCTTTTGGAACTTTTGCTTTTGAAGAATGTCTTTTGGATTATGTAATGCACAAGCAACATTCCAGAGATGTAAGATGTCTATATTTAGTAAGTTAATTGATGATGGATTGAAAGTATTTATGGATGATTTCTCTATATTTGGAACATAATTTGACACATGCTTAAATAATCTTGAAGAAGTTTTGGAGTTATGCAAAAAAAAACTAATTTAGTTCTAAATTGGGAGAAATGTTCCTAATAATGTAAGAGTGGTTAGGAGTTTTCTTAGACATGTTAGTTTTTACAGACGTTTTATTAAAGATTTTTTAAAAATTACTAAACCTCTATGCCAACTCTTAGAAAAGGACAAGTAATTTGAATTTACTGAAAGCTGTTTAAATGCCTTTGAGTTATTAAAGAAAAAATTAATCACATCCCCTATTATAGTTTCACTTAACTGGAGAAACCATTTGAACTCATGTGTGATGCTAGTGATTATGTTATTGGAGCTGTTCTTGGACAAAGGTATAAAAAGATTTTTAATGTTATACTACACTAGTAAAACTCTTAGTGATGCACAAATTAACTATATTGTTACTGTAAATGAGATACTAGCCCTTGTGTATGCTTTATACAAATTTAGATCTTATTTAATTGAAGGTAAATGTGTTGTGCACACTGATCACTCTATTATTAAATATCTGATGCAAAAGACAGATGCCAAACCAAGGTTAATTTGTTGGATACTTTTGATGCAAGAATTTGATCTTGTGGTTATTGATAAAAAGGGAACTGATAATGAAATTGTTGATCATCTGTCGAGATTAGAAAATAATGAATTATCTAACACCGATAATGAAATTACAGACAGTTTCCCTGATGAACAACTTTATAATATTAATGAGTGGAAAATACCATGATAAGCTCATATTGTTAATTATATTGTAAGTGGTTTTTTGCCACCTATGCTGACACTGCAACAACAAAGAAAATTCATTCATGATGCGAAAGCATATTTTTGGGATGAGCCTTATTTATATAAATAATGTAAGGATCTTATTATGAGAAGATGTGTACCTTATGAAGAAACTGAATTAATTATTCAGAAATATCATGATTCTGAATTTGGAGGACAATTTGGACCTGATAAAACTGCTTATAAAATCTTACAAGTTGGATTCTATTGGCCTACTCTCTTTAGAGATGTTTACAGATACATAAAAACTTGTGATCAATGCCAATGGGTAGGCAATATATCTATAAGAAATGAAATGCCTCTGAATTTCATGTCAGAAGTTGAGATCTTTGATGTTTGAGGATTAGATTTCATGGGACCATTTATTCCTTCATTAGGGAACTTATATATACTAATTGCAGTAGACTACGTTTCAAAGTGGATTGAAGCACAAGCTTTACCTCGTTATGACGCTAAAAGTGTTTCAAGATTTTTAATGAAAAATATTTTCACTAGATACGGAATGTCGAGAATGATTATCACTGACGGAGATGGAGTATCCCATTTTAGGAATAAATACATTCAGAGATTAATTAAAAAGATTTGATACTATGCATAGATTCTCTACTGCTTATCATTCCCAGACTAGCGGTCTCGTCGTAGTGGGTTAGCTGAAGTTTCTATTAAAGAGATTAAACAAATACTTGAAAAGACTATAAACCCTAGTAGAGTAGATTGGTCCACTAGACTGGATACCGCTTTATGGGTTTAGCTTACAGGATGCTTATAAAACCCCTATTGGAATGACTCCTTGCACACTAATTTTTGGAAAGACTTGTCACTTACCCGTAGAATTAGACCATAAAGCATATTGGGCGATTAAAGAATTCAATTATAATTTGAAAGATGTGGTAAGAAGAGATTGTTACAATTAAATGAATTGGAAGAATTAAGAAATGAATGTTATGATAACGACAAAATTTATAATAAGAAAATAAAGTTATGACATGTTCGGAAGATTAATCAGAAGAACTTTGAACCAGGATAAGAAGTTTTGCTTTATAATACTAGGCTGAAGTTATTCCCTGGGAAATTGAAGTCTGGTTTGTTAGGACCCTTTACTGTGACTCAAGTTTATACTTACGGAGCTTTCGAAATTGATGATTAGAAGACTAAAAATAGATTTAAAGTAAATTGACACAGATTAAAACTGTATTTGAGGGTAAAAGACAAAATTTTAAAGAGGTTTTAATGATCAGTCAACCTGAATAATCCTGAATAGGTCGGGCTGACGATGTTAAACCAAGCGCTTTATGGGAGGCAACCCATAATTATCTTTGTTTTTATTGTGATTATAGTAGTTTTTATTTAAAATTATCTTTGGTTTGTGTTAGTATTGAGCTCTACTATTTTTATTTACCCTTGAATCATCATAAAAATTCAATCTATAGAGAAAAATTGGAACGCATTCGGACAAGAGCGAAACTGTGAAATTTTTGCCTTGGGCGCCAACGGCGCCATCAACGTCCCCTATGGTGCCATTGACGTCGTTGACGGTGGGTTTTTCCTGAGAGTCCATGAAAATAAATACTAAAGGCTCACCGATGGCGCCCTCAAAGCCATCGATGGAGAGATCGGCGGGATGGTGGTTTTTGAGGTTTGAATGGCAGTTTTGGCAGTTTTTTCCAATTTTTACCCCTTTTAAACTCTTAAATTCAATTCCTAAGTTCATCTTTCCCCCAAAAATGAAGCGAAACTCCACAAAATTTATTCCTATGGCATCCATTTCCCTTGAAAATCCTATAATGCAAGTGTTTAACCGGAGAAAGTTCATTAGTGCAGAAGTGCAGCAGATTTTCAATAAGGTATTGGTGAAGAAAAGATTAATCAAGGAACGAGGATTCATAAATTGAGAATTGATAATATCTCAATAGCAATTGAAGAGATGACAGTGCGGTAAAGATGGGAAGTGTTGTGCTATACTACCGCCGCCGTGGTTGTTCATGTGGTGAAAGAATTTTATGCAAATTTTCATGGAATCAACCAGGGAGTCGTCTATGTGCGAGGTAGGTAAATAACTTTTACTCCTGCACGGATCATAGAATTATATATGATCGAGAAAGTTCTTGTCTACCATTATTCCAACTTAGTCCCGACAAGAAACTAGATGAATGAGATTTACCAATATTTAACTGATGAAACTGAATACTGGGAAATGAGAGAAAATGGGTATGTTAGTTTTTCTGTCACACTCCTAAATCACGTTTCAAAACACTGGCACTTCTAAATTTCTGAAAAACTGTTACCGACAATGAAAATCGGTAAAGTTTCTAAAGAAAGTGTTGTTCTGAATTATTGCATCCAAATGGGACTGTCAATCGATATTAGATCGATAATCGTGAAGTCTGTTTTGAGCCTGATCGTAAGCCTGATCGTTCATGGCTCAACTTATGAGCTTGGACAATCTTCCATAATTTTCTTACTTTACAGTCAATTGCAAGTATCCTATGAAAATTGGGAAAAGTTACTTCTACCTTGGAAGCCTTTGGACCCAATTGAGAGATTCTCAGCCTATGAGGATGAAAATGATATGACTATTATGGTGAATCAATCGTCTCAGAAATCACTGCCTATCCAACCTTTAACACCAGACAAGACTCTGGTGATCCTGTGCAGAATCAAGTCCTGCACAGAATGAAGAAATTGGAGAAGGAGGTACAAAATTTTATGAATGCAATTAATAATATCTTTGATTTCTTTCATCATCTAGACTGGAGGATAAAAGAACATTTTTCTCACTCTGGACATATAGAAGATAGTTTGATATGACTGATGAGGAGGATGATTTTAATAGAAGAGGAGTCTACTGAAGAATTTACATACCGACCCTTCTATAACCTCTTCGTTCATGTTCAATCAATGGGTGATATCAGAGGAGAAATAAGCTCTGAATCAGAAGAGTAGTAGAATTACTTTGCTTGTAATTTAATTTGAACCTTGCATTTGCTTTTCTTTAGAATTATGCTTTTAGATCTTTGTATAGTTGAGACTAAGCATATGATGTTTATTTTCAGTGTTTTGAGTGTTGTGGCTTGGATTGCAACGCTGAATTAATGTATTAAGGTTGAGAAAATACCAAACTTAGATGTGTTATGTAACATGTATTGTAACTCTTGGAATTTATATATAAGTATAATGTTTTTTGTTGTGAAAGTTTATTTGTGATAAGTACATCATTTAATCTCTTAAAATTTTGTCTATGATGATTGAACAGATGTCATTAAGGCTTGAAATTGATCGAAATCACAAAAATTCGAGAATTGAACCAAATCAATAGAGCACACCGATGGCGCCCTCAACACCGCTGATGGTGGAATTTTCCTGAGACTTAGGATATAATTTCAATAGAGCGCATCGAGGGCGCCGAATACCCCGTCGAAGGCGAGATCCCAAAAAACACCTTTAACTGCGATTTTGACCAGTCAACCGCCACTATTCATCATCCCTTTCGTCTGAAAAATGCATTTTTTGACCTAGGGCTTGAGAGATCTTGGATTGGGAGGTTATTCAAGGCATTTAGACAACAAATTTGATCATCTCTAGGTAAGTGCTTCACTGCAAATTAAAAATATTTGATTTTCACCATTAATTTCTTTCACATTGAGGAGATCCAAAAAATTTGAGAGTGTGAAGAAAATATTGGGAAGAAATTCATAAAACTTAGTGTTGAACTCTTAGAATTACTCTAAGAAGCTATTATTTGCATATTTGAAGTATATTTTGGAATTTTTCTATAATTATGATTAGATTGAAATGGATCCACGACAAAAGAGTTGACTTGAGTTCGATGAGTCTTGCTTTGTCAATGCGAAGGCTCAATCAAGGTTTACTTCAATGTTTGATTGAAAGAAATGCATACAAGATCGAGTTTTTGAGAGTCCGGGAGGAGAAATTGAACGAGTTATTATCAAGCGAAGGTGGGAAAACTTCTGTTACACCACCAATAAGGCTGCTGCAAATATTGTACTTGTATTTTTGTAATCTTTTGTAATAGAAATGGATGTTTGTGTGCATTTGTACTTTAATTTTTATTGTTATGTTGTAATTAGATAATTTTTAATTTTTGTTATAATGTTAGTGTGATAGTTGAAAATTTGCATGTGTTGTATAATGAAAGTTGATTAGTACTTTGTCAATTATATTGTAATGTGATTTTTATTTTGCATTTTAATTGTAATTATTTTTTTTAGTATTATGGATGTGTTAGTGAATTATTGTGTTTGTTTAATGTTTCAGTTTTGTACTCATTTCAAAATTTCATTACCCAGCAATTTCTCTAATGTTTTGTATGTGTAGAAAGCTCCTAATGTTACAGACCAGGTGAAATAGAAATTTTGAGAAAGACTGCAAAAAATTTCAGAATGATGAAAATGCCTAAAATCTTGAGGTATGATTTATATTTAGAGTTTTGCTTTTCACCTGTATCATTTCATATTAAAAAAATTAAGTTTGGGGGAGGGAAGAAAAAGATTAACTATTAGATGTCCTCTAGTTCAATATTTTCAAAAATTATGGTTAGAAATTAAAAGTAAAGGAAACTATATTTTGAAGTATTAAGAATCTAGAAATTTATTTGAGAAGAAAAGATTGGGGCTCAATAATGTAAAAGCAATGAAATATTTATAAGGTAAAGGAATGCTTTGAGTTTCAAATTTAGGGAAAGTGATGTTCAAAATCATTAAAGGCTATCCTGATATAGTAATCCTCACTTGAAGAAGGAAAAAGAAAGGATTGAAAACAATCCCTGAAAAGAAAAACAAAAATACATAGGATTGAAAGCAATACAAATGAAAAAGAGAAAATGACCAAAATATGAAGATTTGATCTTGGGCGTCAACGACGGGCTTGACGCCGCCGACGGCGGGCTTTTCACGAAACCTACCTAAAAGGAAAACCTAAATAAATTTCCCGAACAAATATTTATGAAATAGATCTTTTATTAGTGGTGTTCTGATGAAGTTTCTATCATTTGAATAATCTAAGTGACTTAATATTGCAACATATAACCATTCTTGAAATGAATAGAAGACTAGAACTCTTAAACTTGATGACTAGATAATCTTATAGCAATAGAGTTAAATTAATTACTTGAATTTTTTTTTGAAAAACTAATTATGGTATTTATCCAAATCAAACTTATAGAATTTTTTAATTGAAATTTTACTACAACAGATCATAACTTTTATATAGTACTTAAATTACTTGAGGACAAGTAATAGTTAAGTTTGGGGGATTTTGACCAAAGGAAAATATGTTGAGATTTTCATACCTATTTTATATTATTTTTGATGATATTGCACTTTAAAGAAATGTATTTTTGATGTTTTATTGCAGGAATGATGAATTAGGGTCATTGGAGCAAAAAGATGTAAAAAGGAGTGAATTTGGAGCAAAAAGGACCAAAATGTTAAGATTTGAATTAGGGTGTTGACGGCGAGCCCAACGGTGCCGATGACGGAATTTTCCTAAGACCTGAGATTTAATTCACTTAGAAGGCCCGCCGAAGGCGCCCTCGAGGCCACCGACGGTGAGCTTGGTGGTTATGTCAAACAATGCATTGGATGAGGATGAATTTCAGAAGGATGCTTGGGGAACTCTTGGGAAAACTCATCCACATCTTTAAAGAGAAGACTTTGGCCGAAAATACGGAGGAGAAAGCTTAAGATTTAAGTGTTGGGAAAGTGTAGAGAGTCTAAATTGTGAGGAATTCTTTGAGAGATTGTAAGAGTGGAGGGAAAGTGAGAGATTTCTTCCTCCTTGCCGCTTCAAAGAGTAATTTTGTGTGATGTAAAGAAAGGAATAGATTCAGAGGAACTTTGAGGAGTTTGCTTTGGGAGAAATTAGAGGTTAGTGTTATTTAATTATTGTAGTTTGTATGAATTTGCTTCTACATATGAATTCTGAGTTTTATTGTGTCTTCCCCAAGAGATCTGAGTAGTTTTCTCTATCTTTCTCCTTGTATTGAGATTTGTGAAATGGTGATTTGAATATGTGGAGCTATGAAAATGTTAAAGAAGTTGTGATGATCTTTTCACTTTGATCTTAATTTACTTTCAATCTGGCCAATTAATTTGTTAAAATATGTTTACAACTTAAGTGAAGATTACATCCAAGATTTAGGGAGGTCAAAGCTTTTAAAAGTAGGCGCAAATAATTAGGGAAATAAAAATATCAGGCGTAGAATTGGAGATTTTAGAGTGACAGACTAAAATCCCCAATTCAGTCTTATTGTTTGGGTGCTAAAGTATAGATGTTAACCCTCAGAGGAGGGGAATGTGGGAGCTCTGAAGTGAGAGCCGGTATCCTCCTAGCCTAGCCGCAGATTCAGTAAACAAGCGTAGGATTAGTCAATGTTCTTTATGTCTGGACCAAAGGGTAAAGAATAGGTATGCTCCTCTTTGGCACAATACAATTTGAACTAATTCACTTTATCCATTCATTCTAATTTCTTGACAAGAAGAAGGATGCTTTCTTATATATTGAATATCACATTAAAAACCTTATTAGTATAATTAATTATTTAAGAGTTATTAAAATTACATATTTATTTCAATTGTCTATTAGTGACAGATAAGCAATTTGTAGTTCTAATATTACTCCCTGTGGGATCGATATCTAGGACACTATTAAAGCCCTATATTACTTGAGTGATACATATACTTGCGTTGATAAGTGTGACTTCACAATTATTAAATATTTTATACATACATCTTTATTGAATTTATAACTGTTATTAAATTTTTGGTACAGTTGCTGAGGAATTAAATCTTTTAGCAGCAGTATTAAATACTTATATTTTTATGCATATATAAAGTCGCTGTCAGCCCATTTGTTGTGATATAAGTTTATCCTTATGGAGCTGTGGATATTAAATATCCCAATTCTGAGAAAATTTTTAAAGTGAATGGACATAGACTGAAACCTTATTATATAGGGGATCAACATAAATATAATGATGGAATGATATTGGGTCAACCAGAGTGAGCACTGGTTATTTCGGGCTGACGACGTAAAACCAAGTGCTTTGTGGGAGGCAACCCATAGTTATCAGTGTGTTTTTATTATTTTCTTTGATTGTTATTTTGAGTCTGATTAAGAAATTTGAGGTAGTATTTTTGACTTTATTATGTGCTAGTAATAGTTTTTAGACTTTATTTATTGACCTAGACATTTAAGAATGAGAATTTGGATGTTAAGTTGACTGGTGCAAAAATGTGCACTAGCGCTTAAGCACGACAATTTAATCACATGTGCAAATTTCAATTTCTAGAAGGTTTAACCGCAATTTAGTTGAAATAAACGTGTCTTTCTAGTTTCTAGTCATTCCTAGAAGTTATAAGGGGGAATTAGGCCTATAAATAGAAGGGGTTTGTGAAGGGATTTTACCCCGGATTATTTTGAATTCTAATAGTATAAAAGGAGAGGTTTAGAGAAAAATTCTTCATGCGAGATGGATTTGAAGAAGAAGGAAGAAGCCATGAGGAAGAGGTTCATTAGTCAAAGTGCGCAGGAAATGTATAACGGTTTCTTTGTCGTTAGTATTGAAGGGATATCAGAGAAGATCAACAAGATGGAGAATACTATATCTGTTTTAGAAACTAAGGTGCTTGAATTTCATGCCCATCTAGAACATATTGGGTGGCAAGTTAAGATTCAATTCAACCATACAAGTTATGTAGAGGAAGCGGATAAGGTGATGTTCCTTAAAAAAATTGGATCGAAGATGATAGTATTAGAGCTCGTCACCATCGTCCGTTTTATCAACTATATATTCCTGGAGAGATTAATGTGGGACAAGAATTTGTTCCTTCTGATGAATAGTGGCATTAAGTTAAGTGTTAGGAATTGTGTGTTTGGAGTCATGTTCTTAGGCATGTTAGTGTTTATGTCTTGTGTTTAGCGTTTTTGTCACTTATGTGTTTAATTGTAAATGTGTGTTAAGTGTTTTGTACTTAGGAAAATTTTCTAATCCAAGACTATTTGGAGAGAGAACTAAGTAATAAATGTGTTTGTACTTGTTTGTGAATTAATATAAGTTTATTTTGTGAAAATTTTTGTAATTTTTAGCCTCGAATTAAATAAATTATTATGGAGAATTTTGAGAGAGAGGGGAGTTATAAGAATTAAAAATAGTCATTTAAATGTTATGAGACCATTTAGGGGTGGTTTACTTAGGCTAATAGTACATTTTACTTAAAATTAAAAATTTTAAAAATTGTGCACTAGCACCTAAGCGCCACATCTCGCGCTTAAGCGTGAGCCAACCCGAGAGGCAGATGCCTAAGAACTACTTACCCGCACTTAAGCGCCACTTCACAAAAACCTGTTCGTGAATAGTTAAAAGTGAATTTTTGGTCTAAAAATGCCAATTTTAACACCTCTTATCGTCTTCCCCAACTCGAGTTTGCAATTTTGGGGGCTAGGGCAAGTGAAATTTGGAGTTTTCTTGGTGGAATCAAATGAGATTTGCTAGATCCAAGTTCCTTGTGGTAGGAGCTTTACTTCTATGTAAAAATTTTGGATTTTCACCATACATTTTAAGCACATTTGGAAGATTTCGAAAATTTACTATTCATGGTGGAAAGTGGAGAAAAATCTATGGAAATTGCTTGGGAAGTTTAGTTAGTGCTTTTAAAAGTTTAGTTTACTGTTTTAAACTTGATTTTTAACGTTATTTTTGGAATTTATCAAATTTGTAGATTGACTCCAAGAATGAAAAGGAGCAGAGGAAAGAGCTAAATTGATTCGAGCAAATTTGTTAGTTCAAAAGCTCAGGATTGATATAGTGATGCTCTACAATCACGAAAAGTTATTTAGGAGTGATGTTTTAGGAGTCCAGGTGGAGAAGTGGAAGACCTGATAGTCCACCGACAGTGGGAAAAGTTCTGTTGTTTCTGTGCTGTCACCGTAATTTTTGTTGTAAGGGAGTTTTATGCAAATCTCCCAGAGGCTGAGGACGATAAAGTTATGGTTCGAGGGAAGTTGGTACCATTTACCCTAGAGGTAATCAACTCGTTTTACCATTTACCGCCGGAGACTTTGTGTTTTTATGCAAATTATAGTCCTATGGAAGTGGAGTTAGACGACATTATTTCATACTTGACTATTAGGGGAGGACTTTGGAAGATTACCATTGAGAGGAGATTAATTTCCCAACTTCAAAGTTTTGTGCACCTTCAAAGGCCTGACACTATTTCATTTTTGCTTGTCTGCTTCCGACCAATCATCTCAGTGAAGTAACCAGAGAGAGAGCGATGTTGAATTAAAGTGGAATTTTTGCTCGTCTGCTTCACGTGCTTCAACATCTAGAGGTGATTCTACTAATACTCGAGATGAGTTATTACAGAAAATGATGGATAATATCAATTTTACCGCTGATAACATACAAAATTTAGAGTGTTCTGCAGATCATACTAATAGTTGTAATAGAAGGAAGAGTGATTATGAAGAGAAATTCAACGCATCTTTGGAGAACCTGATTAGAGGTGTACCAGGAGTGCAATTTCTTCATATCTACGATATTCTGATTATGAGCCTACTGAAAAATGGTACAACAGTGATTCTGAGGATGAAGAGTAGAGCTGAGAGATTTATTTTATGATTGTAATATGATATGAACTATGTGGTCTGAGTTTGCTACATTTACATCTGTGTTGTTTTGGACTATGTTGTGTTTTGGTCTTTTATGTTTTATTATTGTTATGACGTTTGTGGTAGTTAATTTTTTATTTTTAAATTTTCAGGGTAGTAACTGTTGTTTTGTGTTTAGTATTGTGATTTAGTTAGTTTAGAACTTAACTTAGTTTCATATCTATTATAAAGTAAAAAATTTTGCTAGCTTAGACCTTAAACTCGAAATTCAGAAATTGCTACCCTTTATTTTTCTTTCATCATGTTTGCAAGTTTGCTTTATGTTAAGATTGTGATGTCAGTAGTGATGTCAGTAGTGTGTATATTGTGATGTCAGTAGTGTGTATGTTTGCTTTTATGTTTATACCCACTATTTAGAAGTCTATTTGAATACCTCCATGTTAAAGTAAAATGAAAATATAGAAAATTTGATCAAAAAATTAATTTTACTGATATTTTTAGTTATACTTGTATCATTAGGGTTTAAAATTCCTGTTAGGAGGTTATTTCTAAATTTTCATTCGTGTTTATATATATCTAATGCTAAACTATTTAATCTGTTAGATATTTTTAGTTATACTTGTATCATTAGGGTTTAAAATTCCTGTTAGGAGGTTATTTCTAAATTTTCATTCGTGTTTATATATATCTAATGCTAAACTATTTAATCTGTTAAAAATTTAAGTTTGGGGGGATAAAAAATATTTTCAAAACTGAAATTTTAGTTGTTCGCAAATGTACTACAAGTGAATTTGATTTAAAAAAAAAATTGATTATGTATATGAAGTTATATTAGGGAAGTAAAATTTGATTTTTGAAATGAGTAAGAAAATTTTGTTAAAATTTTAAGTAATGAAGTTAACAAAATTTTAGTATAGAAAATGATTAATATAAGTGACTTTCTTTGGAAAGAAAAATTGTGTTTTTGAAAAATTTAGATAATTTAGACTTTAATTTTTAATACTTACATTTCTTTTACTAAAATGATTTTTAAAACTATTATTATATTTAGAAGTAAAATTTTTATATCAAGACTTTACTTTAGGAAAGGAGAAGTGGAATTCAAAATCATTAAAGGCCTATCCAGATATAGTAATATTTGACTAAATAACTGGCACTTATGACATCTCTTGGCATATTCAATACAATCAAGGGTTATCATAGGCTAGTAATAACCAGGATGTTTGATTTTGTTTTTCATCTTGGGGCCTAGCTGATTAGACCCACAAATTCCCTCATGGACCTTAGCCATGACTTTTGGGGCCTTATCATTCCCTATAAATCATAACCATATCTGTTCAAAAGAGCATCGATACAAAGTATCATTAATAATGGTAAACAAAAGTGCCCCTTTTGGATCTGAGAGGTAAGGGAACGATTATCAGGGAGAATTCCCCTTAGCAAGTACGTGATGATGGATTGACTTTAGTCATTGGATGCTCCATCAGAAACAACCGAGAGGATGCCACCAATATCTGGGGGTGCAGCACTCAAAGAGATAAAAAGCGTCGGTGACATGATCCTTCTTTTTCAAATCACGACTGTCATGAGATTTTCATCAAGACTCGATAGTTGTTTAGCCAATTTAGTAAGAACATCAGCTTTATCATTAAGGGATTGAGGTATCTTTGTTAGAGTGACCTCAAGAATGAGCTTCAACATTGTCATTGCCATCTCATGATAAGCTAAAAGCTCAATCTTGAGGACCCAGTAGGTTCCTAAAACTTGGCTTATAATGAACTAAGAATCACCATAGATTTTGATTCTTATGATGCCCATTTGGATAGCCAACTCAAGTCCTACCATCAAGCCTTCATATTCGGCGGCGTTATTTGTACATGGTTCTATAGGCTCTAAGAATAGTGAAGAATGTCGCTATCGGGTGATACAAAAATCAATCTAATCTTCGGTTGTACCTTTGGGAGAGATCCTAGTGGCCCTTCTTTTAAGGAAGAGGCCCCATTGAAGCACATTTCCTATTCAAAGGTATCGATTGCAAGTAGATGCTCATCGGGAAAATCATCATTAAGAGGCAAATCTGTCGAGATCGGTCGAGCCGCTAGAAAGTCAGCTAACACTTATCCCTTAACAACTCGTTGAAGAACATACAAATTTCAAAAAAGAATAATATCATAGCCCATCTAACCAACCATCCAGCTAAGGTGGGACGTGTCATGATATATTGCAAGGGGTTTACCCTCAAGATCAAATCAAAATGTTGTGAGAGCATATAATGCCTTAACATTTGGACTGAGAATATCAATGCCAAGCAATGCTTTTCAATCGGTGGGTATCTCACCTCAGCGGGTATGAAACAATGACTAAGGTAATATAGGGCAATCTCTTTCCCCTCCTCATTTGAGCTAATAAAGCTCTTATCGATTCGTGCAGAGCCGCTATATAGATTATGAGGGGTCTACCTTTGTTGGAGCTGCTAACACTTGAGGATTCAGTAAGTAGCATTGGATATCGTCGAAAGCACGCTGACATGCTTTGTCCAAGTGAAAGAGAACATCTTTATTAGTCAACATAAAAAAAGTCTGACATCAACCACAAAGGTTCGAAATGAACCTTCTAATATAGGCAAGCTTCCCTTACAGGGAAATCAACCACGTCATTCTTTTAGGAGGTTCTATCTCAGTGATGGATTTAATTTTGATGGGATCAATTTCAATGCCTTTATGACGGACAATGAAGGCTAAAAACTTCCTGGAGGATACACGAAAGGCGCATTTTAGCAGGTTCATCTTCAGGTCATATTTCCTAAGGCATTCAAGGATGATCCTCAAATTTGAAAGATGATCATCTTCAGAACACTTGACTTGATGATGTAGCAAGCCATCAAAGATGTGTGTCATATAGCGCTGATAGGTCGCCCTGACATTCTTTAATTCAAAGGGCATGACTTTATAGCAAAATATGTCGATCAGAGTACCAAACACCATATGTTGTTCCTCATATGGGGCCATCCAAATTTGATTATAATTGGACAAACCATCTATGAAGGAAAACATTGCATGATAGGAAGTTACATCGATCATGAGCTCCGACATTATTAAGGGAAAATCATCTTTTGGGCAAGCCTTACTCAGATCTTGACAGCTGATGCAAACTCATATCAATCTGTTCTTCTTTTGAACGGGTATGATTTTTGCAAGCCATGTAAGGTAAAGAACCTCTCTAATAAAGTTGGCCTCAATGAGCTTTTTGCTCTCTTCAATGACCTTCTGCTCTATCTCGGGTCGTACCCTCTGGGGTTAGTTTAACAGGAACAATACTCATGTCGATGGTCAAATGGTGTGCGGCCACATCTGGAGCTAGTCCAGGCATTTTAGCATAGCTCCAAGAAAGACAATCGCAAAACTCTAACTTTGATCTCCTCACTAGTAGAGGTGAGCGTCATGTCTTCATGCATAGAAATCATTATACACGATGCTCTATGGAGAACAACTTTATCAAGATTTTAACATAGCCTAGTGCAAACCTTTCCCCCGAGGGTCTATACTGCCACATGGCCTTACAAAACTTGGCTTGGCGACCAGAACATCTCTTGGGCAACAAACCAACATCAAGCATTTTTATAAATGAGAGGAAACCAATAATTAAAAAAGTAATATCCTCCACTTCTTCATTATCATTATTTAAAAGCATTAGATTAGTGTTTAATGCATGAGGAATGGATTTAAAAACAAAATACCTTTCTCTTTAGATTTAAGGCTGGTAGGTGCATAGAAGGTTTTCAACTCTTCAACAGTAGAGGCATGTGTAGTTGTCAGCTCTTTGTGATGACCTCTTGGTATGGGGTCATTAGTCAGTATCTAATTCATCAAAGAAAGTCTGGTAAAACGAGGGACCATGCCTGTTGAGGATAGCAGAAGTATCTCCTCTCTAGCGTCCTTCCGGCTAAAACTGCTTATCTGTAGCACTTCATCTGGCTCTGGCTCGGTGTTCGATATAGCTTCGATCTTCATCTTGCCTACAGGAAAGATGGGAAGTCTAAGCTTACACTTTAAAGTCACATGGGCACGACACCTTTCATCCTACTATTTTACTGCCTTACCTTTAACCAGGAGAGAGCTTGGAAGGGGAGGGGCCCATGGACGTACCGATAAAATCGAGACTGGGATAGAGGATTTAGGTGGTGCATAGTACTCTGCAACATCATAGACTCCAACATTATTAATGGAAAATGGATGAACAACTCCAAGGATGAAAAATCTTCCCCTTCATGCATGCACTTAATGCATTGGTGTAGGGTGGATGGTACCATCTCATACTCATGGATCTATGGCAGTCTGAGCAGAGCACAGTAAGAAGTATCCCCATCAATCACTTGGAATTTGGCTTCACTGTTGAAATCTCCAAATTAGATAGGTAGAGTGATGGAGCTAAGGGTGTCTTTCAACCCATCTCATTAAAGCCATTGAGAATAATCTTGTCGAAGCATAATCTCCCCGTGCTCAAGGACAACAACTCAAGAGTCCAAATGCTTATAATATTCACTGAAGCACCTAGATTGATTAAGATACATTTTAGCAAAGTTATATAGATTCTGACTGTCACTTATAGAAGATGGTTATGGTCTGTGGTGCCTAAAAGCAAGACCTCCTCAGTGAAGGTAATGACAAACACGCCCAGCTGCATAGCCGCCTCCTTCATCCTCTCTTCTGCATAATGTACATAGAAGACCTCTGTCTCACGTAGAGCTCTAATAAAAGTCTCTCTTAGCTCAGGAGAAAGGAGAAATGCATCATAGATGCTCAAAGTGACTCTTGAGATGTGCCAACAAATTATAATCCACAATCATAAGAGGCTCTTCCACTCTTTCATTCACGACTTCTGGGTGGTCATGCACCTCTTGGGTGATGATACCTTTCCCCTTATCCTTAAAATTAGGTAAAAACACCATAGTAGGGAGAAGTTTGTCGCTTTTGAGGAGGACTTCATGAACCTTCTCACTACAGGACCCAGTGGGTTCAACTTTAGTGGAACATTCAGTAAAAGGCTCATCAAAAAAGCCTTCAGAACCGAAGGCCTAACATATATCAGTGGATGTATCACTCAGATCATTACCATTGTAGATGCGGTTTGTAGTGCTCGAGGAGGGCGATAATGGGTATTGCTCATCCCCTTCATCATCATCATTATAGTCACTAATGACATGAGCATAAAGAATAATAAAATAAAACATAGAGAGGTAATCAAAACATTATTCTTTTAATGCTTCATAATTGTAAAATGTGCCAGGAGGAGCACTGCGATTCAGTCTAGAACTATAAGCAAAAGAAGAAACATAAAAAGAAAAGTGGGAAATCATAACAGCCATCATCATCTTCATGGAACCCTTTCCATGGTGCTTCTCCAGGTATTCAGCCGGTATTTTATTTTCTTCAGCCTTATATCGAGCCTCAAGCCAATCCTTAAATGGATAACATTCTTTGAGGACATGCCCCAGATGCTTATGATATGGACAATACCATGACATGTTTGTTTTCTCCACCTTGTGGGGTCTTTTTAAAGGTGGGGGATGCATCCCTTGCTTGAGCAAGTTCTTAAGCAACTTTTTGAGGCAATGATTCCTAAAAGAATATACCTTAGATTTTGCTCTATTCAAGAGATTAAGATTTCCACTTTTGAGGAGGTGGGTGAGCTTGCTTAGAAGACATGACAGGCTTCCTCTATTTCCTATCAATTGTTTAAAGAACAAAACTCTCCTCCTTCCTTCTTGGAGGACCCATGATGGGCTTTTTGCTATTGGCCATCTCGTGATCCTCAACACACACGGTATCCTTAAAGCACAAGGCATCTGTTGTATCTTCAGACTAGCCACCTTTTCAATCAAAGTTTCAATGGTTTTAATTATACTCATCTTCAACAAGACAAAAATAGGGCCTTTTATTTTTCCCAGGATGAATGAGCCTGCATGTTGCTCTTGCAACTGGGGCTCGCACTACAAACTCAAGTTGTGTCACTAAACAACAAAATCCAACAAAAGCTTAGAAAGTCCTTGTTGGGCTAATAATAAATTTCTTAAAGTGATTTAGTGCTCCTGCAAAGCATTTTACGAATGCATCATTCAGCTCAGCAAGGGTCTTGAATGAGCCATTAGGTAAAGATACATACCATTTGAAAGCAAACTCCACTAAACTGGTGACAAAAAGTCAAAGTAATAGGGCATCATTATTTCTAAAGTTGCAACAAAGTGCTTAAACTGGGCTATATTTTGGCGAGGATTGCCAAAGCCCTCAAACTTTTTGAAGCAAGGGGGGACAAGATGAAAGGGTACGAAATATATTCATACGCCTCGAGATATGGTATACATTTCTGCATAGAAGTCTCACCTTAATGAGCTGCCAATGTAGCCTTTACCTTGGAATCAATCAAGGTGTGCAACTGTGAGTCCGAAAAGATGTGCTCATGCTGAGCAACATCAGAAGAAACAACATGACAATGTTGAGAGGGTGCCAAAGGCAAAGAAGGAACATTGGGGTGCGCCTCACTCAGAGTGTGGAGAGAAACAACATCGGACCCAACCCTTTCATTCTGAAGTGCCACTATCTGGGTAGCCAGAAGTGAGAGTTGGGCCTACAAATGGCCGATCAGCTCATCTTTGCCTCAATCATCTCAATCAACCACAGGGCCACCATGGACTTCAACAGCCTCATGCTGGTCATCCTTGATGGGATTGAAGGTGTGGCCCTCCACATTTGAACTCTGGGCTCGAGTGATCACTGTTATGATCCGGTCGGTGTCCATCATAAAATCATGAATCTCCTGATTGAGGAGGTCATCTTCATCAAATCATCTGGAATTTTCATGAGGCCCTCGGGTGAATCATCACTTGGGGTAAGAGAATAATCCTTAGATAGGCCACCCATATGATCAATATTGGGCTCCATTCTTAGGTCAACAGGTGGTGGCTCCATGGCATGATCAACTAAAGGAACGATCTCTTCCGGAACTGACTTAATGGCTTTTAACACTGGAGCTAAATCATTAAAAGGAGAGGAGGTGGGTGGCTTTTGAGCCTATTGCCTCCTAGGTCTTTTGGGACAATATCCCTCCTTTAGATACTTATTTTGGTACAAGTAGTGGGTGTGACCTCGGGGACATGGCCCGAAACTCTCACCTCCCACAAAAGGAGTGCTTGCATTATTTCTAGTCAGACAAGAAGAAGAAGACGCATAAGCAACAATATTTTTGTTATTAATTTCAATAGATACATCAAGTGTAGGTTGTGCCACTACAACAGTGGACTTGACAACATGCACAAACTCTGGCGCGTAGGGATTGGGCGCCACGCTAGGGGTTCCTAACAACAACCCACTGGGCTTAACCCCTTATTCAATGGAAGAAAACCCCCCTTGGCGTGTGGTGGACTAATGGGTCGAAGCCCAATCCTACTACGATGACCTCGAGGTGGGGAAGTGAAGAAGCTCTTTCACAACCAGCTCAGACGTCTCAAAAATCTGGGCGAAGAGCTCTCTCTCAAAAATGGGCCCTTTTTCCCTTAAGGAGGAAACAACCCCCAAAATTTTCTTAGACAGAAGGCTTGTGGTAGCCTTATCAATATGGACAGTAGGTTTGAGGTAGCCCGCGCCACCACAAGGAGGATGAGCCCTCCTGAAGATCCTAACGGGGACATAATCTTGAGAACCAAAGAGGATGGAAAAGGGGTTCTCATCTATGGGAGTTGGGTAGATGGGGACTCTAACAGAATCAAAACCAAAACAACAGGAGTAAATTTTGTTGTTGGGGCCTAAGCAACTTGTTTTGATTTCTCCGAGCCTTCCTGCTCAACTTGGGAGCAGGATCAACCTCAGAAGGAACCGGGACTACAGAGTCTAGACCGTAGTAGGGGGAACAACTGCAGCAGTAGTGTTTAAATTAGCCAATGTTATTTATAGCATCTCTTGTAAGGGTAAATAATATTATTGCTCCTATTTGGCACAACACAATTTGCATACTTCCACAACAACATTCCTATATTGATTCATGATAAGAAGAAAGAAGAAAGATATTTTTCATATTAAGTACTTTTCTTCTCTTTTCTTCTATAAAAACTTCTTTTCTTCTATAAAAACTTTTGTTATTTTTTTAAGTAGTTACTGTTTCGTTAAAATATCACAAATTCCAAAAATATTTAAATTTTAAATTCCTACAATAATCAATTTTAGTTTAAGTAATTATCTTTTTAAAAGTAGAAAAACTATCTAACAGTGCATATTGCATAATCGTCCATGTGGGCTCGATATTCAGGTCTTAATCAAAAAGTCTTATATTACTTGATAACGATACATATACTTGCGTAGTATCTCAATATAAATATATATAAATTAAAAAGTTAAATTCTTATTTTTTTCCAGGATCAAGTTTTTTTTTTTGTTGCAAAATAAGGAAATGTAAGTGAAAAATATCATCATAACTAATGTTATACTATGCATAAGCATTAAGTATGTCGGAATCAAGTTTTTGGCGCCGTTGCCGGGGAAGAAAACTAAATAAATTTCTATTTTTAGAAAGTCTTATTTAAGCTTTAAATATTGCATCTTAATATTGTATCTTATTTTATTGCATCTTATTTTTTATGTTTTATTTTATTTTATTTTATTTTATGTTATTTTAGTGTATGCATAGTTCAAGTTTTGAAGAACTAGTGCCCTACGATTCCGAATTAGAAAGAACTATTAGAAAAATCAAAAGAACCAAAAAAACTAAAAATCTTAAAAAATCCAAGAAAATTATAGAAATAGCAAACCAAAATAATAAAATTGCTAAAATTCATGAAGAGTTTTGACCTTTAAGAGATTATGGCAACCCTACTGTAGATGAACTTCATTGTAGCATTCAAAAACCTAATGTAGTGGCTAATTCATTTGAGCTTAAACCTGCTATTATCCAAATAGTATCAAATAATCAGTTTGGGGGATCACTAACTAAAGATCCAAATTTACATCTTACTAATTATCTAGAATTGTGTGCTACATTTAAATACGATGGTGTTTCAGATGATGCCATAAGACTTAGGTTATTTCTTTTCTCACTGAGGGATAAAGCTAAGATGTGGTTGAATTTGTTAGCACCTGGATCTAT
>NW_018223270.1:55505-59438 GCF_001263595.1 Phalaenopsis equestris
GGCTAATTCATTTGAGCTTAAAACTGTTATTATCCAAATGGTATCAAATAATCAGTTTGGGGATCACCAACTGAAGATTCAAATTTACATCTTACCAATTTTCTAGAATTGTGTGCTACATTTAAATACGATGGTGTTTTAGATGATGTCATAAGAATTAGGTTATTTCCTTTCTCACTGTGGGATAAAGCTAAGATGTGGTTGAATTCGTTAGCACATGGATCTAACAGAACTTGGGGTGATTTAGCACAAAAATTATTTGTTAAACATTTTCCACCGTCAAAAATTGCAAAACTTAGAAATGATATTACATCTTTTAATTAGTTTGAAGGCAATCTATTTATGAAGCATGGGAACAATTTAAAGAACTCTTAAGAAAGTGTCTGCACTATAATATACCAGATTGGTTAGTAATTCAAACTTTTATAATGAATTTATTGGTTTTCTTAGATCTATTATCGATGCCGCTGCTGGTGGTTCATTGATGTCAAAACCATTGCATAATGCTTATGCTTTAATTGAAGAGATGGCTACCAATAATTTTCAATGGCCTTTTAAGAAGGTAAATGCAAAGAAAGTAGCCAATATTCATGAAACTGATGCATTTACTATGTTAGCAAATCCAGTTGCTGCAATTTCAAGGACCAATTTGGAAGGAATTTTTCTCAACCAATTTCCATGATTGAAGAGAATTCATTAGGCCAAATGGTAGATTCTCAAGCATAATTAGAAACTTTGAATGTCATAAATACATAAATAATAAGAAAAATAACCCATATTTCATTTATTATAACCCAGGTTGGAAGAACCATCCCAACTTTAACTGGAATAACAATTCCGGTGGTAATAATCAGCAATGGGGGAACAACAAAGGAAACCCATTGTGAAACTGAAAAAACCAAGGTAATAATAATTATAGATCTACTTATCCTCTAGGTTTCAACAGCAATACACAATTTAAGGATAATATGTTGTTTATAGAAGAAGTGGTGTTACAAATGGGTAATCAGTTACAAAGTCAAGGAGGTACAATTAGAAATATTGAGAATCAACTTTGGCAAATTGCAAGTTCATTAAGTAATAGATCCCAAGGAACACTTCCTAGTGATACTTAATCAAATCTAAAAGACCAAAATATAGAGCAAGTTAAAGCAGTACAACTTAGAAGTGTAAGAGAGTTTGAAGGTAGCGTTCAAAAAGAGATTGAAGTAGAGAGAGAAGAAATTTAAAAATCAAAAGAGGACGCTCTGAAATATTCTGAAATATCTATTTCTCCTCCAACAATTGATTTAGAAAAACTACCACCTCCATTTCCTCAGAGACTTTGACAATAATAGTTGGATACACAATTTTCAAAATTTTTAGAAATATTTAAGAAGCTTACAATCAATATTCCATTTGCTGAAGCCTTAGAACAAATGCCAAGCAATGTAAAGTTTATGAAGGATATTCTCAATAGATAAAGGAAGTTTGAAGATAATGAGAATATTGCACTTAGTGAGGAGTGCAATGCTATAACTCTGAAGAAACTTCCTGAAAAGCTTAAAGATCCCGGTAGCTTTACAATTCCATGTGCATGGGAGAGATTTTTTTTAGAAAGCTTTATGTGATTTAGGTGTAAGCATTAACCTTATGCCATTATCAATATTTAAAAGATTGGGATTAGGGAAAATATCCCTACTACTGTAACTCTGCAGTTAGCAGATCGTTCAATAACCTATACTAAAGGAGTTATAGAAGATGTCCTATTGAAAGTGGATCAATTTATCTTTCTTATTGATTTCATTATGCTAGATATTGAGGAAGATAAAGAGATACCTATCATTTTGGGGAGACCTTTCCTAGCCAAAGGAAGAGCAATGATAGATGTGCAGAAATTGGAATTAACAATGCGCGTCAATGATCAAACTGTTACTTTTAACATTTCAAAATCAATGAAATACCCTGCAAGAGGTAAAGATGATGATGATATAGAATGGATGTTTTAAGATATCTCAGTGAATGTCATTTCAAGGCTACTTATGAAGAAAAATCTTAGGAAAAAGAGAGGTTTAGATCAATGTGGAACACCTTTTTAAGGAAGATTCAAGTTATGTTTAAGAAAGTTTTGAAATTTTGGACACGATAGATAAAGATAAATCATTTTGTTCATCTATTGAAAACCTTCAGAACTTGAGTTGAAATTACTTTCTGAACATTTAAAATATGCCTTTTAGGAGATTCATCTACTTTACCTGTTATATTTTCCTCGAAGTTAATAAAGGAAGAAGAAGAAAAGCTGATGAAAATTTTAACAAATTTTAAGAAATCCTTCGAATGGACAATTGCTAATATTAAAGGAATCAGTCCTTCAATTTGCATGGATAGAATTAATCTGGAAGAAAACTGCAAACCCAGAGTTAGTCCATAAAGGAGTTTAAATCCTCTAATGAAAGAGGTTATTAAGAAAGAAATTTTAAAGTGGTTGGATGCTAGAATTATCTACCCTATTTCAGATAGTGCATGGGTTAGTCTAATTCACTGTGTTCTTATTTCACTATATTCCTAAGAAAGGAGGAGTAACTATAACTGTAAATGAGCATAATGAGTTAATACCTACTAGATAAGTTATAGCGTTGCAAATATGCATTGATTATAGAAAATTAAATCTTACCACTAGGAAATATCATTCTCCACTACCCTTTCTAGATCAAATGTTGGATAAACTAACTGGGCACAAATACTTTTGTTTTCTGGATGGATATACTGGTTATCACCAAATTCAAATATCTCTTGAGGATCAAGAGAAAACAAAATTTACCAATCCTTATGGTACTTTTGATTTTATAAGAATTCCCTTTAGTTTATGTAATGCTCCTACTACATTTCAAAGATGTATGATGGCAATTTTTTGTGAGTTTATTGAAAAAGGAATTGAAATCATTATAGATGACTTTTTAGTGTTTGGAACTTCATTTGACTCGTGTTTAGAACATTTATCTAAAGTTCAAAAATAAAGTTCTTAAGTGCTGCGAAGAAAAAAATTTAGTCCTTAACTGGGAAAAATGTCAATTTATGGTAGTAGAAGGAATTGTTTTAGGTCATCAAATATCAGAAAATAGTTTAGAAGTAGATCCTGTATTTTGTTACCAGATTGGTTTTTAGGGAATTTAGGAGATTTTTAGGACACGTTGGATTCTACAGGCGAAATATTAAGAATTTTTCTAAGATTGCTAAGCCTTTATGCCATTTACTAGAGAAAGGTGCAATTTTTAATTTTGATGAGGAATGCCTAAAGATTTTAAATTATTAAAAGAAAAATTAATCACTGCACCAATTATTGTTTGTTATAGTTTCACTAAATTTGAAAAAACCTTTTGAGCTTATGTGTGATGCAAGTAATTATGCTATTAGAGTTATTTTAGGACAAATATATGATAAAATTTTCAAGGTTATTTACTATGCTTGTAAAACTTTAAATGAAACTCAAATTAATTATACAACAACTGAAAATGAGTTATTAGCAATAGTATATGCCTTTGATAAATTTAGATCATATGTGATTGGAACTCATTGTATAGTGCATACAAATCATTCTTCTATTAAGTACTTAATGAAAAAAAAGGATACTAAACTGAGACTTATAAGATGGATTTTTCTTTTACAAGAACTTGATTTTGAAATAGTAGATCAGAAGAGAACTGAAAATCAAACTGTTGATTATTTTTCGAGGTTTCAATTAGAAAATGCACTGTATTTTGAAAAGAAAATAATGAAAAATTATTAACTGTGAATGAGTGGCGTGTTCCGTGGTATGCCGATATTTTGAACTATATTGTTAGTGATCTTAAACCCTATGGAATGACATGCCAACAAATGAGGAAATTAATTTCTAAAGTTAAGACTTATTTTTGGGATTACCCATATTTACATAAAAAAGGAAAGGATCTGATC
>NW_018223271.1:0-688 GCF_001263595.1 Phalaenopsis equestris
CTAAAAAATGCACACTCACTTTGTTAGTGAAATGGGCCTCCTATTTATAAGGGGAGGTTGCTTCATAATTACACCTTGTAAGCCTACCTCTCCTAGATACAATAGGGGTATTGATACACCTAAAATATATAGTATTTTTATACACATTTTTATGCCTATTTTTGAGATATTGCACTTTAATGAAAGATATTTGTGTGTTTTTCTTGCAGGTACAATTAAATAGATGAAAATTGCTAAAAGGAGTGAAAAAGAGTCAAATTTGGAGCAAAAATGAAGAAATGTGCAAAAATGAACTAAGGCGCTTAAACGCCAAAGGCTCCGCGCCTAAGCGCCAGGTACCCCGTTCTTATGCGCCAGAAGTAGTTACTTGATGAATTATTTAATTTGAGCGGATTTTTGAAGAGGTGTTTGAAGCAACTCTTGATAAAAACGTGAGAAATAGCTCATGGACACAAAAATTCACTCAATTGGCTTATAAGCTCAATTGGCTTATAAGAAGGAAACTTCTAAAGGATTCATTGAATGGAGGCACATTTTGAAGAGACACCAAGGAACCCCTTGGATTTTTATAAGAAAATACTTAGATTTTCTAAGAGAAGGGGCCAGCCATCCATCAAACCTTACAGCCCATCGCCATCGCCGACGCCGACCTACTTTACTTTATTTTATTTTATTTTGAGTGTTAATT
>NW_018223272.1:0-503 GCF_001263595.1 Phalaenopsis equestris
TTTATGCAAATCTCCCAGAGGCTGAAGATGATTGATTTATGGTTAGAGTAAAGTTGGTACCTTTTCTTCCAGAGGTAATCAACTTGTTTACCATTTACCACCGGAGACTTTATGTTTTTATGCAAATTATAATTCTAGTGAAGCAAAGTTAGACGATATTATTTCATATTTGACTATTGGGAGAGGACTTTGGAAGATAACAAATGAAAGGATAGTTAACTTCCCAGCTTCAAAGTTATGTGCACCTTCAAAGGCCTAGCAACTTTGAAGGCCTGACACTATTTCATTTTTACACGTCTACTTCCGACCAATCATCTCAGTGAAGTGACCAGACAAAGAGAAACGTTGAACTATTGTATTCAGGAGGGAAAGCCCATCAACATAGGGGCTTTAATCTACCACACTATCATCAGTTCAACTGTTGCTGCTACTACTGCAGGTATGAGATTTGCTTCCTTGATATTTTCATTATGCGAGCAGGCTGGAGTGAAGTATGATAGTTG
>NW_018223272.1:798-1798 GCF_001263595.1 Phalaenopsis equestris
AGATCATACAAATAGTTATAATAGAAGGAAGAGTGATTATGAAGAGAAATTCCACTCATCTTTGGAAAGCCTGATTAGAGGTGAACCATGAGTGCAATTTTCCTTATATCCTCGATATCCTGATTATGAACCTGTAGAAAAATTGTACTGCAGTGATTTTGAGGATGAAGAGTAGAGCTGAGAGATTCATTTTATGATGTGAACTATGTGGTCTGAGCTTGCTACATTTGCATCTATGTGTTGTTTTGGGACTATGTTTTATATTGTGTTTTGAATTTTTAAGTTCCGTTGTTGTTGTGATTATTGTGTTAGATAGTACTTTATTTTTAAAATTTTAGGGTAGTAGCGTTGTTTTTTGTTTAGTACTGTGATTTAGTTACTTTAGAACTTAACTTAATTTCATATCTGTTATAAAGTAGACTTAATTTCATATCTGTTATAAACTTAATTTCATATCTGTTATAAAGTAGAAAATCTTGCTAGCTTAGATCTTAAACTTGAAATTCAGAAATTGTTCCCTTTTATTTTTTTTTTATCATGTTAGTGTGTTATTTGTTTTTATACACACTGTCTATAGAATCTCTACATGTTAAACTAAAATAAAATGTTAGAAAATTTGATAAAAAATTAGATTTACTCTTGTCTTTAGTTTTATACTTGTATAATTAGGACGTTAAAATTCCTGTTAGCATGTTATTTCAATTTTCATTTCCTGCCTATATAATTATTTGATGCTAAACTGTTTATTCTGTTAAGAATTTAAGTTTGGGGGGGGATGAAAAATATTTTTAAAACTGAAATTTTATTTGTTCTCGAATGTACTACAAGTGAATTTGATTTTAAAAGAAAAATATCATATATATATATATGAAGTTATATTAGAGAAGTAAAATTTGACTTTAGAAATGAGTAAGAAAATTTAGTTAAAATTTTTAGTAATAAAGAAAAACTTTAAGTTAAAAATTTTTAGTATAGAAAATGATTAATATAAGTGACTATC
>NW_018223272.1:3083-3296 GCF_001263595.1 Phalaenopsis equestris
AAAGAGAAGAGATTCAAAGAAACTTCAAGAGTTTGGTGGAGGACTTGAGATAAATTTTTATTTACTTTTTTTAGACAACTTTTGGTTTTAATCAAGACTTGTTGTTGGTTTGACAATGATTTATTCTTTTAAACTAAAGTGTGGTTTTATTTTCTCCATGGATTCTCAGTAGTTTTCTTTATCTTTTTTCTTAAAATGATAAGTAATTAAAAT
>NW_018223272.1:3671-5253 GCF_001263595.1 Phalaenopsis equestris
TTCTATGCCTAGCCGGTCTTCAGAGCTATTCAAACTTTAAATTAACCAATGTTCTTTACAGCAGCTCTAGTAAGGGTAAAAAATATTATTGCTCCTATTTGGCACAACACAATTTACATACTTCCACAACATAATTCCTACACTTATTACTGATTCATGATAAGAAGAAAAATAATTTAGTATTAAATACTTTTCTTCTACAAAAATTTTACTTATCTTTTTAAGTTGTTACTGTTTCGTTACAATATCAAAAATACCAAAAATATTTAAAATTTAAACTCCTGCAAAAATTGTTTTTAATTTAAGCAATTATCTTTTTAAAAATAGAAAAAACTTTCTAAAAAGTGCATATTGCATAATCTTTTATGTGGGTTGGATATTCAGGTCTTATAAAAAAGTCCTATATTACTTGATAACAATACATATACTTGTGTAGTATCCCAATATAAATTAAAAAGTTAAATTCTTATTTTTCTTCTGGATCAAGTTTTTGGTTTTGTTGCAAAATAAGGAAATATAAGTGAAAAATATCATCAGAACTATTGCTATACTGTGCATAAGTATTAAGTCGGGATCAAGTTTTTAAGGATCAAGTTTTTGGCGCCATTGTCGGGGATTAAAATCTTCAAGTAGTGGTGTCGACTTCATAAATCCTTACACATAAAAAATATCGGGATCACACGTCTGCACCAGTTCGCATGAACTTATTTTGTCAATATTTTTATTGCCTTTGTTGAAATTTTTCTATAAATTAATTCATGAAGCTGATCTTAGGGTATCATAGGTGGTTAAAGGCTGTAAGGAATGTTGAGCTTTGATTAGACAAAGCTTTCTTCTTAGGTTTCTCTCATTCATTTGTTTTGAAACCTAAGGAGATGAGTTTTCATCATTAGGTTCTTGTGAGCGCTTGAGAGATCTGTTGTACAATATGGAAGGGTACTACTCTTGTGGAGAAGATAAGTTTTATTGTAAGTTTTTACTGTTGTTCATTTCTTATAATAATAATCTACTTAGATGTTGTGTCAGTGGTTTTCTCAACAATGTATGACTAGTCCTTTCTTCATATCTTTGTGATGTAGGGGTAGTAGTTTTCATCTTGGTTATCTGAGTTGTTGTTCTGTTAGCCTTTTTCTCATGCTTCTAGGGAATATGTTGTTGGTTAACCTCTAATATTAATTTACTCATAAACTAGGATGTTTAATGTTTTGTAAGTTTCTAACTATAACGTAGTAGAAATGAAGGGTTAACCACAGAATTATGCGAAAATAGACATATTATAGTGAAATTATGCAATCTTTTTGGGGATCAGAATAATCATGCAGAATGACATGGGGATTGAGGAAGCCTCAACTTCATGGGTTCCAGGCTTCTTTTTACCTATAGATAGGCATACAGAGTAACATATCCCCAATTGACAACAATTACGTAGGAAACCATTTAAGCAATCCATGATTACCACAATCCTCAAATCACAAAGGGATGAGCACCATTATCTTGACGGAACTCTCAAGATTTCTCCCACTTTTTATGTTTTCTTTGCCTGTGATCTTGTCGGCACTATTTTTTGGTGTGGGGTTTGCCC
>NW_018223273.1:0-686 GCF_001263595.1 Phalaenopsis equestris
AAAATAACCTAAAAATCAAGTTTTTATTTTAAACACATTTTTATTTTTATTAAATCCCCTGATATCAAAGAACTCAAAAAATAAAGTTTAGTAATTTTTGGAATTACATTTTGATTTTTAAAAATCATTTAAGTTTCAAATTTGATGGTCACTTTTAAAATCAATTAAAAAAATTAAATGATCTCAAAATGACATGAAATTTTTATGGTGAATTCTTTAACTCATGAGCCACAGTGGAGAATAAAAATCAAGTGATTTTGGTTTTTGTGTGCTTCAAATTAAATGGTTTAAGCAAATTAGAGTTTCCTCAAAATAGTGATGTTTTAATTCTTAACAATTTTAAAATTATTTCCTAAGATTACTCTGGCCGTAAGGAACTTACATGAATTTTTGTAGAATTTTGTAAGCCACATACAATTTTTTATAATTATTTGAATAGAAAATGCATAAAAACTTAGAAAATTAAGATCTCTGTCTAGAGATCTCTTATGTCTTTAGGAAAATACTCAAATTGTGCACCTAAACAGAGGCTACAACATATAAAAATTTAGTATCAAGGTGATAATTCAATATGAATGGAGAATTGAAAAACCCCTAACTCTAACTCATTTTTTAAAAATAATTTATGCATCAAATTAATGTGAAAACATGTCCACATGGTTCTCCTCTATTCACTGAGCAAGAGG
>NW_018223274.1:0-3075 GCF_001263595.1 Phalaenopsis equestris
ATCTCAATAAATCTCAAATATTCTTAATTTCATTTTTATCAAGTACCACATGACCCAATTTTGCCAATTTGACCATCTTTAACCAAAACCCCCAAATTTGCCTTTAAGGGCCCAAATTTCTCAAATTTAACCCAAATGTCCATCAATTTGATCTCAATTGGCCCCAATTACAATTCTAAACTCAAATTCACTTTTTATATGACCAAACTAAACCAAATCCAAGCCTAATTGGCCCATTATTTGAGCCCAATTTTGATTTAGATCAAAACCCCAATTTGGTCATACAAATGTCCATATGACCTAATCTCGCAAAATTGAACCCATAGCCTAGTCAATTCCAATTAATGTTGAAAAATCTTCATAGCATTCCTACACATCAAAATAAACCAGAAATTGGCTCTGGTTAAGCCTAAAATCTATTTGATTTTGGCCTAAATCCAAAATTCCCAAATTTAGCCCCAAATTGGCTAAGTCCCAAAATTTCACCCAATTGATTGCCTTAACCCCTAAATTGACATCCAATTCATGTTGAAAACTCTTAATAGAGTCCTTATTGACCATTTAAAACCATCAATTTGGCCTTATCCCAAGGCTGACCCAAGCTTGACCCAAGTCTAGCCCAACATGACCAAATTGACTAAAATTCAAAATTCCCTCAAATTGACCCTTCAATTGAGCTCAAACCCACTTCCATTCTTCACCAAAGTTGTTCCTTATGATAATCTACACAAAATTAAATATTTATTTGGGATAATTGACATGGATAACTTAGAACAAACCCAAAATTTGGTCATTTGCACTCACTTGGACCCATGCACTAAATGTGACCTAACCACCCTAAAGTCACCAAATTAACTCCATCACAGTCATTAGTTGGACTTAGTGACCAATTTAAACACCATGAAACCACCTAAATTAAGCCATGGACCAAAGGTCCCCCAAATCAAGGGATATTATTTCCAAAAATGCATGTGTTTAAGTTATCCTTACAAAAATTAGGTATTATTGCATTAAATTGTTGTGACATATTCCACATTCCCCTGGGTCCCTGAGCTCCTAGCCACCTCCCCTTGGACGGTCGGCTAGCCTAGTGGCCGAAAAAGTTCAAAACCAAGAGCCACTCCCATGGCACCTCTCCCATGGCACCTCACCCGCCACCCCCATGGCACCTCACCCAAATCAAACCTAGAGATCAGCTCAGCCAAACCAATTGATGGAGCTCAGCCACCCCATGGTCATTTTTATAAAAACTCACCTCCAAGACCATGGGAGGTGTACTGAAATTTCCTTAGAGAGGCCTCTTCAAACTTCACACAATGCTTCCCTAAGATCACCTCAGTGCATTCCAACAATTTTCCCCCACTAATTCCCATTGTCGAAGCTCAATTTTGAGCTTAAAACCTTGCCGGAAACCAGGACAGAATCCAATACACCTCCACAGTCCACCAAACCCAAATTAAATCTACCAACACCTTCATAATAATGAAAGAAGCTAAAGCCCCATCAAATCCCCGTTCCACAGAACCTATACCGTAGATCTAGAATTTGAGTCTAGGCACTTCACCAAGATTAGAGGCTCAATCCCTAGCCTTCTTGGACCCCAACGAATGTTCCAAGGACCTCTGATTGAAGCTTCACTTCTTAGAGCCAAGGTATAAAACTTCTCCTCCTCCCGAGCCTATTTGAACTCTCCATTTGTTTTGAGTTGATTTCATGGCATCATAATCATATGGATATGTTCCTTTAGTCTAGACGAGCATTCTAAAAAAAATTTCATTTAATTTGGTTGGAAAATGAGGGAGATATTAAGCTTAAAAGATGAACGGTTCTCGGGATCACTCTATCGGGGACGATGACGAGGAGCAGTCTGATCGCGCGTGTATCGGATGGACAGTCGAGATCAAGCCAGACGACACTTCGGGACATAAACAGCGGGCCGAGTCAGCACTGAGGTGGAGGGCGACGTCAAATGAAAGTGCACCGCGTGGAGCTTCGGGGCCATCGTAGGTTGAGGTGGCACGCACAGTTTAAATAGATAAATAGGGCTTTTTCCTATTTATTTAAATACCCTTAACTTAGAAAATTCATAACTTTGTGTAGAAAAATCACAAAAATAAAATAAAAAAACCTACTTGCTCAGTGAACAGAGGAGAACAATGTGCAATAAATTTCAAGTCCATTTGATGCATATTTTATTTTTAATTAATTAAACACTATTTTGAATCATTTGATTCTTCATGCATATTGACACGTCATCTTGGCTTGAAATTTTAGCATATTGTATCCTCTGTCAAAGGAAATATCCTCAGATTTTTTCAAAGTCAGAGAAAATCCCTATACAGAGATCCATATTTTTCAAGTTTTTACACATTATTTCCTTAAAATAACCATGGAAATTAGCATGTCATGTTGATTAGAAAATTCCAAGAAAATTTTAGAAGGTTCACCATGACCAAAAAAGCTTTTGGAAATAATTTCATGGTCAAGTCATTTAAAATGTACTTAATTTTCATGAACACTAAATCATTAAGATAATTAATTTTGAAAAAAATAAACATTTAAATGACTTGACTTTTGATCACCACCATGGTTTATGGTCCAGAGAACTCATAATAAAAATTTCATGATATTTTGAGTTCATTTAATAACCTAAGTTGATTTTTAAAGATAAACATCATTTTTGGCATTTAAATAATTTTTTAAAAATAAAAAATATAACTCAAAAATTTATAAAAACTTATTTTTTGAGTTCTCTGTGATCAGGTGTATTTTATAAAAATAAAATGGTATTTAAAATAAAAGCTTCATTTTTAGCCTAGTTAAATAGTTAATATAATTAAATTCATGAAAAATGTTCTAAATTATTTTCTAAGCACTTAGAAACAATTGGCATATTTTTCTTGATTCTCTAAATAAAGATATGGTATTTTGAAGCTTAAAATAATTTTTAAAGGCTAAAAAATGGATTTCCACTAAAATAATTCCAATAAATCAAAGAGAAATTAGAAAAAGATAAAATTTGCTTTTCTAGGTTCTCTGTCTTTAGGGAGATTTTTCAAAAATGCAAAACTTAAT
>NW_018223275.1:0-431 GCF_001263595.1 Phalaenopsis equestris
TTCTGTTGAGAGTTTGTTGGCAACAACGACTCTGAGAGACAACGTTTAATTTTCTAACAGTAGGACGACCTCAGACCCGTACACGAGTATGTAGGGTGGACACTTAGTGGGAGTCCTGACATCGTCCGGTATACCCACAGGGCTTCTAATAGTTTGTTGTGCCAATCCCTTTTATTTTCGTCTAGTGTTTTCTTTAAAATATGTACGATTGTCTTGTTGAAGGCTTCAGTTAGGCCATATGCTCTAGGATAGTACATTGTAGAGTATCTCCAATCTATCTCATGTCTTTTTAATGCATTGATGAAATTATTGATTTTTGTGCTCTTAAAAGCTAACCGATTGTTGGAAATTATTCTTCTCGGTACTCTAAAATGGTAGACGATTTGATGTTTTAAGAATTGAAGAGTGTGTTGTGTCGTAACCTCTCGTAA
>NW_018223276.1:0-248 GCF_001263595.1 Phalaenopsis equestris
GATCTATTGCTTTGGGAGATACCACTGGTGGTTTGACACAGCCTGTACTTATTTACACACTCTGTGAACAGGCATGACTTGATTTTAGACCTGTAGAAGAGAGGATTGAGCCTTTAAGACCTATTGGGTCTGCCAATATAAATTCATATGAATCTCATATTGATTGGAGATCTAGAAGTAAGACCAGAGATATTCCTTCTACTTCAACAACCACTACTTCTAGTGACCCTACTAACCGAGAAATTTTA
>NW_018223277.1:0-1973 GCF_001263595.1 Phalaenopsis equestris
CTAAAAATAGAAATTTACTTAGTTTTCTTTCCCGGTAATGGCGCGAAAAACTTGATCCCGACTCAATGCTTATGCACAGTATAGCAATAGTTTTTATGGTATTTTTCACTTATATTTTCTTATTTTGCAACAAAAAAAACTTGAACCTGAAGAAAAATAAGAATTTAACTTTTTAAATTATATATATTTATATTGGGATACTACGCAAGTATATGTATCGTTATCAAGTAATATAGGATTTTTTTATTAAGACCTGAATATTGAACCCACAGGGAAGATTATGCAATATGCACTTTTTAGAAAGTTTTTCTATTTTTAAAAGGATAATTACTTCAACTAAAAATGATTTTTGTATAAATTTAAAATTTAAATATTTTTGGTATTTTTGATACTTCAACGAAACAGTAACAACTTAAAAAGACAACTAAAGTTTTTGTAGAAGAAAAGTACTTAATATGAAAACATCTTTCTTCTTATCATGAATCAGTAATAAGTATAGGAATTCTCTTATGGAAGTATGTGAATTGTGTTGTGTCAAATAGGAGCAATTATATTCTTTACTTTTACTAGTGTTATAAAGAATTTTGGCTAATTTAAAGTTTGATTTGTTTTAAAAACTGACTAGGAAGGGAAGATACTAACCCTCACTCTAGAGTTCCCTCGATTCCCTCCACCTGTGGGCAAACATCTTGTATCAAAACCTAAAACTGTAAACTAAATTGGGGGCTTCAACCTCTATATTTAAAATCCTCTAATTCTACACCCTTCAATGATTATTTTCTTATTTATTTTCACACAACCACATGAACTATTTTCTATTCCATAAAATCTCATGTGTTGATTTTTCCAATTGTTGACTGAGACAATACCAACCCGGTTCTTACATGTTCTCACAACAAATTTTAACATCTAGATTGGCCAAATCAAGAAGTAAATGAAGTTCATTGATTTAAATCATCACAAATTCTTCCAACATTAAAGATCAATACTCTCCAAAACTTCCATTCAAACTTTAATTACTTATCATTTTAAGAAGAAAAATAAAGAAAAAAGAAAGCCACTCAGAATCCATGGAGAAAACAAAACCACACTTTAGTTTAAAAGAAGAAATTATTGTCAAACCAACAACAAGCTTTCCAATATTTTCAGGACTCACACTTTTTTGGAGCTTCTCAAGACTCTTTTCTAAGTCCTCTCTTCTTTCTTTTATAGTTTTCCAAGAGGTTCCGGGGATCTCTTTAAAAATGTGTGTTGATTCGATGTATTTGCCCAAGTGACGCAACCTTTCATGATAATTTTCGTCCATGGTGGTTACAACAACCTATTAAGCCAATGGGTGCCTCAAAAACCTCTTCGAAATTCATGAAAACTGATTTTTCTCGTCTAGTAACTGTCATTGGCACTTAAGCGCGGGGTCTCAGCACTTAGGCGTAGCCTTCTCTGTTTAACCGGTGCGTAGGCGCCAAATCTCTTTTGCACAATTTTTTTCACTTTTTTGCTCTAAATTTGATCCTTTTTCACTCCTTTAAGCATTTTTTTTCATTTTTTCTTGTATCTGCAAGAAAAATACAAAAAAACTCTCAATTAGAGCATAATATTTCAAAATTAGGTATAAAAATGTGTCTAAAAATACTATATATTTTAGGTGTATCAGTGATATTTTATCATATGGATTGAAAAGACAACAAAAAAAAATTCATTTATGATGCAAAATCTTATTTTTGGGATGATTCTCATTTATATAAACAATGTAAAGATTTAGTTATAAGACGATGTGTGCCTTATAACGAAAGTCAGGAGATTATTCAAAAATTTCATGATTCTGAATTTGAAGGACTTTTTGGGAATGATAAAACTGCTCGAAAAATTTTATAATCTAGATTTTATTGGCCTACTTAATTTAGAGATGTTAATATATATATAAAAAATCATGTGATCGGTGTCAGAGAGTAGGTAATATTTCTAGAAGAAAT
>NW_018223277.1:2060-7371 GCF_001263595.1 Phalaenopsis equestris
ATATATATATATATATATATATATATATATTGATTGAGGAAGATTATGTTTCAAAATGGATAGAAGCAATCACTTTACATATATGTGATGCTCGGAGTGTTTCAAAATTTTTAATTAAAAATTTTTATAAGAGATGGAATGTCGAGAGTAATCATTACTGATGGTGGATCTCATTTTAAAAATGCAACAGTTGTAAGATTGGCGAAAAAATATAATTTAATACATAAAATTAAAATTTCTTATCATCCCCAAATTAGTGGTTTAGCAAAAGTACCTAATCATGAAATTAAGAAATTTTTTTAGAAGAGTATTAATCCTAACAAAATGGATTGATGTATTAGACTTGATACTGCATTATGGGCATATAGAACAGCTTATAAGGCACCTATAGGAATGTCTCCTTACAGATTAATTTTTGGGAAGATTTGTCACTCACCGATTGAATTAGAACATAAAGCTTATTGGCCGATAAAAGAATTTAACTTCAATTTGAAAGAAGCTGGTGAGAAAAGATTATTGGAATTGAATGAGCTTGAGGAAATTAGGAATGAATCTTACGATAACGCGATGATTTATAAGAAAAAAAAAAAAATGAAAGATTGTTATGATCAAAAGATAGTAAAAAGAGAATTTGAACCTTGACAAGAAGTTTTGTTATATGATTCAAGATTAAAATTATTTCTTGGAAAATTGAAGTCTAGGTGGAAAGGGCCATTCAATGTTATAAAAGTCTATCCCTATGGAGCATTCAATATTGAAGATCCTAAGACTGGAAAAATACTTAAAGTAAATGGATACAAATTGAAACCTTATTTTGATGGTCATAGACCAAATTTAAAAGAGACTATTATGTTGGACCTCTTGGGTCAACCTAAGAATGAGACTAGGAATGTCGGGGTGACGACATTAAACCAAGCACTTTGTGGGAGGCAACCCATACGTATTGTTGTTTACTTTAATTTTTTAGTTTTTGTTTAAAATTTCATATGTATGTTTATGTTTATCTCTTTATATAATCCGTGTATTTAAGAAAAATGTTTAGAAACATCTTTGTTTGCCTAATGTTGTGAATAGGCTGAGATTTATTTGATAAAAATTGAAATGGCCAAATTTTGGAACTAGTGCATGATGCACCAAATTCTAGAGAGCTGGCGCATGATGCTCCAAATCGGTGCATGATGTCTCGTGCAGACAAAAATTATTAAAACATGTCAAATGGCAATTTTTGGCATTTTTTGGCAAAGACACTTTCAAATAACTCCTAAAAACCGACTCCAAGACATTTTAAGGAGGAAAACTAAGGAAGAGTCACCACTTTTCAATTCCCATGGCTTCCAGAGTCACCATTTTTCAATTCCCATGGCTTCCTGCTCTAGAAACTCCTCTAGATTTCAAATTTTCAACCAAAGAAAATTCATCAGTTTTGATGCACAAAATTTGCATGATCGAGTTATAGTGAAGTGGTGATTTGTGCATCGAGGGTTCAACATATCAAATACTCGAGTCAAAGAAGTTATTACGCAGAGGCGTTGGGAAGTGCTTTGTTACACTATTGCTGCTGTAGTCATCCCTGTGGTGAAAGAATTTTATGCAAATCTTAAACTGTTTAACCAAGGAATGATTTATGTGTGAGGCAGGTTTGTGCAGTTCACTCCTTTGAGAATCAATATAATGATTATGATTGAGAAGGTGCCTGTTTGCCACTATGCAAGTTTTACCCCTACAAGAGACAATGTGAATGAACTCTACCATTACCTTATGGATGAAGATGCTAATTGGGAAGCCCGAGATGATGGGAATGTGAGTTTTTCTTTAGCATTATTAAATCCTACTTCAAAGGCATGGCATTACTTCATTTCCTCAAAATTACTGTCTACTATGAAAATTAGTAAGGTCATGAAGGAGAGTGTTATTCTGAATTATTGTATTCAAATTGGGAAACCTGTTGATATTGGAGCCCTAATTGTAAAATCTATTTTGGGTTTGATTGTAAATGGATCAGCAACTGGATTGGGACACCCATCTACTATTTTTCAACTCTACAGTCAATCGCAAGTACCTTATGAAAGTTGGGAGAAAGTCCTACTGCCTTGGAAGCTAATGGATCCTGAAGTTTACTGCAGTTACATTGGAGTGGAAGATGAAAATGTTATGGATGTACTAATGGATCAAGGATCTCAGAATTCATCACCTATTCAGCCCTACTACAACTCAAGTGCACTTTCAAAAAGAATTGAAAAGATAGAGAAAGAGGTGAATAATGTTATACATGCAATTGAGAATATTTCGAAAATGTTGGACACTTGGATTGGAGACCTAATGAACATTTTGAACATACAGGGCGTATTGAAGATGGTTTGGTACGTAAGTTCAAAAAAGTTTAAAAATCATGCATTTATTGAAGAGCAAAATGCAACTGATGAATTTTCATTTAGGCTCGTCTATAATCTTTATGTACACTACCAGTCTATGGGAGATCTCAAGCAGAACTAGAGTGACGAAGATGAGTGAAGTTGAATTAAGCACGAAACGTTTTGTCTTGTAGTTTCTGTTATAGTTTGTTATGTTGGATTGCTTTACTTTAAGTTATTGCACTATTTATGTTATTTGTTGTGAAGTTTGATGTTTAGATTTCAGTGTTTAGGATGTTGTTTTGCTTTAAAATACTAATTTTTTTATGTGTTGGCTTGAAAATGTTAGTTTATAATAACTCAAATTTTATATATAAATATGAGTTCTGTGTTGTTTGTGAAAATTTAGTGTAAGTTTGATGTTTAATTATGCTTAGAAAGGTTTATTTGAGTCAAATAGAGATTGATGTAAAGCGGTATGGAGCAGATTTCCACAAAAACCAAAATCAGGAAAAAATACACTCCGGCGCATGATGTGCCAACTTACAGAGCCTTGGCGCATGATGTGCCAGATTGGCACATGATGTGCCAGATTGGCGAATGATGTGCCAGATTGGTGCATGATGCGCCAAATGTCCGAACACGCTATATTGCCTAGCAAACCAAAAAATCGCACGAACAACCTTTATTTTTGCCTCTTGAGTCATCTTCTACCTAAAGATCTTGATCTAGGGCATCACATTGTTGGCTAAAGAGAAAGATTTGGAGAATAAAAATCATAGATTTCATTTTCTCTTAGTAAGAGCTTCAGTTTAACTTAGAAATTTTTAATTTTCACCATGGATTTTGGGAGATCCAAAAAAATGAAATTTTTTATGAAAGTGCTTAAAGGTAACTCATGGTGAAAAGTTTCTTGCCAAATAATTTTTCTTAAGGAGTTAGATTTTTGATTTAGTGATTTATTTGGAATTTATTTGGGTTTTTGTAGATTTTCTAATGGCTCCCCAAGTTAAGAGAGGAAGACCGACTGATGATTTTGATGTTCGGCGATTTGTTAGTTTTAAAGCCCAACAAAGTTACAATATCTTATTTGAGAATAATAGAATGATCCAAGAGCGAGCGTTTGCAAACCCGGGAGGCAAGGTCAAGAGGTTGATTCGTGCCAGAAATTGGGAGTGATTCTGCTACTTCACTGCTATGGCGACCATCCCTATGGTACGGGAGTTTTATGCAAACTTAAGATTCACTACGAAAGATCGCATTTTGGTGAGAGGTATGCAAGTCAAGTTTACCTTTAAAAGGATCAATGCATTTTATGGGCTTAGAAAAGTCTTCAATGATGAATATGCCACTTTTTCTGTCATTGATTCATCATTGGAAGAAGTTATTGCCTTTTTGACTGATGGAAGAGGAGAGTGGAAGATAATGAATAACAAGATAGTTAACTTCCCTACTTTCATGTTAACTATTCAGTCAAAAATATGACACCATTTCATCTCTGCCAGACTTTTATCTATAAATCATTTTGCTGAAGTTACAAAGGATCGAGTTGTGTTGAACTATTTCATTCAGAATATGAAGGCAATATACATTGGTGCACTTATAATTCATAGTGCTTGAAGGATTTCTAGTAATGCTACTGCTGGAGGCTTGGGATATCCTACCCTGATTTTCTCTTTATGTGAACAATTAGAAGTTAAATCCAATAGAAATGAAGAAACATTATAGCCTCAGAATCCGATTGGGAAACACATGATTCAGAGGGTATAATCATTTGTTGAGTCTAGAAGTGGAAGAAGGGATAGGCCCTCTACATCTGTTACAGGGGCATCTACTTCTAGTGATGCATCTTTGCAAGTTGTTATGGACCAACTTATGATTCAACAATATGATATTATTAATATACATACTCAGTTGGGAGGGATAGATGCAAGGACAACATATAATGATGAATATCATTAGAGGAGGGTTTAGCATGATATAAATCTTTCACCAGCTAAAATTTTGTACTAAAATGTTTTTAAAATCATTTAAAAATTTAAGTTTTGGGGAAAAGAAGAAAATTTTCTTTTGAAATGGTGAAAACTAAATTTTATTTGTCCTTAAGTACCTATATTTTTCAAATTTTATTTAACATGACTTAGGACATTAAGATTTAACTTTAAATGACTATACTTACGTTTATAAATATTATAGGAAATTTAGGTAAGAAATTTTTAATAATGAAGGTCAATTCTAAAGTTATAGATATTTGGTATGATAGGATAAGACTATATTCTTCTATTTTAAGTAAAGAAAAATTGTATTTTTAAAATGTTTATGGCGACCATCCCTATGGTCCGGGAGTTTTATGCAAACTTAAGATTCACTTCGGATACGGAAGATTGCATCTTGGTGAGAGGTATGAAAGTAAAGTTTACCTTTGAAAGGATCAATGCATTTTATGGGCTTAGAAATGTCTTCAATGATGAATATGCCACTTTTTCTGTCATTGATTCATCATTGGAAGAAGTTATTGCCTTTTTGACTGATGGAAGAGGAGAGTGGAAGATAATGAATAACAAGATAGTTAACTTCCCTACTTTCATGTTAACTATTCAGTCAAAAATATGACACCATTTCATCTCTGCCAGACTTTTACCTATAAATCATTTTGCTTAAGTTACAAAGGATCGAGTTGTGTTCAACTATTTCATTCAGAATATGAAGGCAATATACATTGGTGCACTTATAATTCATAGTGCTTGAAGGACGAAGGATTTCTAGTAATGCTACTGTTGTAGGCTTGGGATATCCTACCCTGATTTTCTCTTTATGTGAACAATTAAAAGTTAAATCCAATAGAAATGAAGAAACATTATAGCCTCAGAATCCGATTGGGAAACACATGATTCAGAGAGTATAATCATTTGTTGAGTCTAGAAGTGGAAGAAGGGATAGGCCCTCTACATCTGTTACAG
>NW_018223277.1:8039-15607 GCF_001263595.1 Phalaenopsis equestris
GTATTTTGGTGGGGGGGGGGGGGGGCAAAAGGCCGAGTTGGATTTTTTTGGTAAAATTAAGGTGCTAACCACTCTATGTGAGCCATGAACCAATGGAATCCTCATTTAGGTCCTCTATGTAATGGTCATTGCTAAACTTCAACCTAGGGCTAGTGGGTCTAGGGGACCAGCTACGTGAGTCTCCCAAAAGATCAAGGGATCAAAGTAAACAAAGTTTAGGTTTAGGGTTATGAGTGAAAGTGAGTACAAGTGAATGAACCAGCTCCAAAACAACACCCAGGGTAATCCTTAAGGCCAAGTAGTTCTATGGGGATGCCCCTTGAGCTCTCCCATATTGAACCCGCCTACTAAGTGCTAGAGGATAGGACCATTATGTGGAACTTAAAGTTGAACAAAGAAGAGTTTAGAGTTTCTAATAGTTAGGGTTCCTTTTCTAGTCCTCTAGGAATAGTCAACAGGAAAGTCCTATGGCTAGACCCTAGGCTACTAAAGAGGAAAGACTAGACCTCAACTAAAAGTGAGGTCAACAAAGCTATTAAGGAATTTGATACAATAAAATAATATGTTAATTTAATTATACATTTTATGCTTATTTTTTGTGATATTGCACTTTAAAGAAGGGTATTTTTGTGTTTCTATTGCAAGTATATCAATTTTAGGAATTTGGAGCAAAAGTAACAATTTTAAGTTTGGGGAATTTTGATCAACAAAAATAATATACTATTTTAAGTACCCTTTTTATGTCTATCTTTGGTGATATTGTACTTTAAAGAAATGTATTTTTTTTGTTTTTATTGCAGCTATACCATTTTTAGGCATTTAGAGCAAAAATGGCAAAAAGAGCAAAATTTGGAGAAAAAACAGCCAATTTTGGGGTTTGTCGCATGATGCGCCAAAATTCAGAGCACCGGCGCATGATGCACCAAGCACGACATTTTCAAATTAAGGCGGTTCCTGAGAAAATTTTTGGAGCACTTTGGAAGGTTCCAATTTGAAGAGATTTGACTCTTGGATCAAGGAGGTACATCTTTTGAAATTCAAAGTTTTGACTTTTGAATTTTGGAGGGAATTGAGACTCTTCTCAGAGAGGAGAGGTGCCAACCAAAGAGAACTTTTGAAGGGACTTGGAAGAGGGGGGATGAAAAAGTTAGAGAGAGAGGATAGGCGTGAGTTAGAGAGAGAAAAAGGAGGAGATTTTCTTCTAGGGTTGTAAGAGGAGAGGGAAGGTGAGAGATTTCTTCTTCATTACATTTCAAGGAGAGAATTGGGAGAGATTTTAAAGAAGGAATGGCTTGGAGAGAAATTCTAAGGATTTGCTTGGGGAGTATTGTGAGTTTTCATTTATTTTGTTTGTAAACTTATTTTTATATATGAAATCCGTGTTTTATCGTATCATTCTCATGAATTCTAAGTAGTCTTCTTTATCCTTCTCCCTACTTTGAAGAAATGGTTTTGTGAATAATTTATTTTTTTTCTACAGTTTTAAATGTCAATAATTTGTGATGTTTTGAACTCTGATCTTCATTTACTTTTTGATCTGGCCAATTGAATTGTTAAAATGTGTTGAGAATTATATGTTCTAAAAAAGGGATATGATTTCTACAACAAAGGGAGAATCACATTTGATTTCATGGGAGAGTTTTTCATCCATGGAATTGGGTGCAAATAAATAGAGAAATATACTTTGTTGGATGTAGAAGTGAAAAATTGTTAAAATGTGTTGAGAATTATATGTTCTAAAAAAGGGATATGATTTCTATAACAAAGGAAAAATCACATTTGATTTCATGGGAGAGTATTTCATCCATGGGATTGGGTGCAAATAAATAGGGAAATATACTTTGTTGGATGTAGAATTGAAAGATTTTAAGGTGACAGATTAGAATCCCCAATTTGGTTCAATTGATTGAAAACTAATGCAAGCATATTAGCCCTCAGGGGAGGGAGTAGTGGGAGCTCTAGAGTGACAGCCTAACCACAGAATTAGAGACCAAACTCTAGATTATTCAATGTTCTTTATAGTGCTCAGAAGAGGGTAGAGAAATGGATTGCTCCTATTTGGCACAAAACAATTTTTAAATATATTTTTCAAATGATTTCAATTTCTTCACAAACCATATTTTCATTGTAAAGGGGAAGGATGTTTTCTCATACTTGAACTTTTCGTCCACAAAAACCTTTATTTTATCTAACAATTTACTTTTGAAAGTTTAGCATCTAGTTTAATTTACTTGTTATAGTCGTACATCTACATATTTAGAAGCATTTCACTTAAGTAGTTTAATTTAAAACATCGCACTTTACTTTATTTTTATTTTTAATTTTTATTTTATAATAGAATATAATTAGCTAGCTTATATATATTTCCAGTTTCCCTATGGAATTGATATCTAGGACTCCATTAGAGGCCTATATTACTTGAACGATACGTATACTTGCGTTATATGTAAACGGAAATTGGGATTTTAAAAGAGGTTTTTAAAGATAAATTACTTTCATTAAAATAACATTATAGTTTGGGTTACATTGCATCATTATTATTAAGCTACACAAATTCCCGCTCGATCAATGACCAAGATAACCCCTCATCTGTGATGCTTTGACAATGTCTTAACCATGTCTGATTTCGGCGTGATCAACCCGTTTCACAATTTTTGCACGACAGTCTCCAGATTTCCATGGATGATGTCATCTGCCCACCGGTTAAGCCTCTATTGACCGATTAGAACCCTAAAATGACATTTAAGCTCACTTGGGACCTTACCTAATGAGTCAAGGGTTCATTTCTTCCCCTTTATCCAAGTGATATGAGGCATGGGGAAGCATTTTTCTAGGGGATCGACTGGTGATTCTTGGAGAGGAGCTCTAAGAGAAAGGGGGTTTTTTTCTTCTTCCATTTTTCATCTTCATCCTCTAGATTCCTTCCTCATCCTCATGTTCTTCTTCTTCCTCCATAGTTTTGGTGAGAAAAGTGTGTGCGAGCTAATTAGAGGGTCTTTTAAGAGGAGCTGATCCCAGAAAATATAGTTGTATAAAATTTATAAAGTTGACTTCGCTTTGCAACGGCGCCAAAAACTTGATGTAGTATTTTATGAATAATAACGTTAAGCACTTAAAGTTGGGATTCTATGTGCAAGTATCATATTGTTATTAAGTAATATAAGACTTTCTTTTCAAGTCCCAAATATCAATCCCACAAGGAAGATTTATATTTGAAATTATAAATTAACTGAGAAATTCACAGAAATCAATCAAAATTACTGTCACTAATTTTGAATGTTTAAGATACTATCAAAGCTAAATTATTTACTAATAGCATAATTTAAAAGCAGTGTTTAAAATTAATAACTACTAAACTATGTTTATGTGATGAAGTTTTATAACATGAAAAATCATCTTTCTCACTAGAATGAGTTTTTGGTTAAATGAGATGAAATAAATTGTTTAGATATTTATTGTGCCAAATAGGAGCAACTTTAATTCTTTACCCTGATTCAGTGTTATAGAAAATCATCGGTTAATTTTAGGTTTAGTCCATAAATTTGTGGCTAGGCAAGGAGGATATCGGCTCCCACTCCAAAGCTCCCACTTCCCTTCCCTCCTGAAGGCTAACTCTCGCTTTAGTTTTTAAGCACTAAGATCGAATTGAGGATTTTTAGTCTATCACCCTAGAAATCTCTAATTCTACACCTAACAAAGTATATTTCTCTATTTATTTGCACTTAATTCTATGAACGAAATACTCCTTCATGGACTTAAATGTAATTCTTCCTCTATTGTATAACTCATACTCCATTTCTCGGATCATATGTTTCACAACATATTTCAACAATTTAATTGGTCAAATCAAAAAGTGAATTAAGAGCAGAGTTGAAAAACCATCACAACTTATTTTAAATTTTAATATTGGCACATCCACATTATCTCTTCATTTCATCATATCTCAGAGCAGGGAGAATGATAAAAGAATCTACTAAGACTTCATGAGAAAGATACAACAAAACACAAATTTCATATATAACAGAAAGTTCATACAACTATAATAAACAAACAACACTTATCTGAAACTCTTCTCAAATCAAATCCTTCGTAGCCTCTCTTAAGAAATGTAGGAAGAAGAAATCTCTCACTTTTCTTCCTCTCCAACACTTCTTAGATAAGAATTCACACTTAAACTCACCATAATAACTCAAAACTATAAAGACAATAACTAACTAATGGTGTGGAATGACGTGGAATGCATGTGTGTGAAGAGAAAAACTAAAATGAGTGGAGGAATTTGAAATTGTGTGAAGGGGGGTTCTGATCAGATTTTGGCCCTAAATAGAACCTAGGTTGGTTCTCCAATAAGTCCATCAAAAAACTCTTCAAAAAGTGTCCAAATTCATCAAATTTTATAGAAACAGGGCTTTCACCGACACTGGCGCGAGAGGCCCGTAATTAAATCTCAAGTCTCTATCAAATGGCATTGTTGGCGCTAAAAAAATTTTTAACTTCTCCATTTTTTGCTCCAAATTCAATCCTTTATGCTCCAAGTCCTCAAAATCAACAACCTGCAATAAAACATAGAAAATGCCTTCCATTAAAGTGCAATATCACCAAAAATGAGTATAAAATATGGTACTAAATGCATATATTTTTTGTGTATCAAAATCCCTCAAACTTAAATGTTACTTGTCCTCAAGTAACTCCTTTACTACATAAAAATATGACTTATGGTAAAGATTTTAACTTCTACATTTTCATATCTTAGTTCACTAGATAAAATAGCATCACTTAAGAAAAATTCAAAATAACTCCAGTTAATACTAAAGGTATAAGAATACTAGTAGTCAAGTCTAAGATTTTTTTGATTCTCTATTCTTTTCAAGGAAAATTGCAAATTATTCATATTAAAGCCACTTAGAATATTCATATGAAAAAGAACTTCATGAAACTTTACTATTGAATATGCTAATAATTAAATATAAGTTTAGAAAATGTAGCTAAGCCTTCTTCTTTAAGTTGATTCAAGTGAAGCCAATTTTTAATTAGGCATCTCCTCACGCTTCTCCTTACATCTTTCTTTTTTTCATTTCTTTTTCTTTTCAGGTTCATTTCAATCCTTTTTCTTTTCCTTTCCTTTTTTTTCATTTTTCTTTTTATTTTTTTATGTGAGGATTATTATATCTGGATAGCCTTTCATGATTTTGAACTTCACTATCCTCTTCTTAAAGTTAAAAACTTCTCACATTTCTTCACTATATAAATTTATATTAGCTTTAAAGATATCTCATAAATTTTTAATCTTTTCTTCTTACTTGGATCTCTAAGATTTTTAATACTTCAAAAATACAAATTCCTTTACTTAAAATAGAAAAACATAGTCTTATTCTATCATACCAAATATCTTAATATCTAAAATTAACTTTTATTATTTAAAAATTGTACTTAAGTTTATTATATAATTAGAAACATAGATATAGCTATCTAAAATTACCCATTAATGCCAAAGGTCATGTTAATTTTTTTTTAAAATATTTTGAAAATATAACTAATTGAAGACAAATAAAATTAAGTTTCTTTTCTTTAAAAAGGAATTTCTCTTCCCCCCAAACTTAAATTTTTAAAAAAATTTAAATGAAGAACTAAAAAATTAAAGGTTAAAGAAAACATTTAATACATACAGCAAAGACATACCTGTTGAAGGTTCTGATTTGAAATTTAACTTTGAAATATTGCAGGTGCTAATATGAAAAGCTACAAGACTTAAAACATTAAATAGCACATACTACATATAAAAATTTGCTGAAAAAGAGCTAACTACAAATACATCCAACAAAGTACTAAAAACTAATAACAGTATTAAAAAATGTCTCACAAATCCATAGTTCACAACACAGCATACAACAAAATAAAGTGCCACAGTCCACAAACAAACAGTCTCAACACTAAACTACAATTAAACATAAACTAAACAAAAATCTAACTAAAGCATCACCAATCATTTTATTCTTCTTCTTCTTCTTCTTCCACGTCCAAATTCTGTTGTTGATATGGAGTAAAAATAGGGTGAGTAGGAAACAGAACTGAGTCATCACCCTTCATGAATTTGACCATTGCATCATCATAAGCACCATCGTATTCAAACTTTTCTCTTATCAAATCATCAAAGTGTGCATTTCTGCCCTCCACGTTTTCCATTCTATGATCCATTCTCAAAATATCTCCCTGTTGGATCCTCATTTGCTCCATAAGTTCTTGGATAATAGGGGTACTATAAGTACCTAAAGTAGAAGGAATATCCCTGGTCCTACCTCCAAATCTCCATCCAACATGAGATTCACAAGTCCTTATATTGGTAGGACCAATAGGTTTTAGAGGTTCAATTCTCTCCTCCTCTCTATAATTAATTCCTGCCCATTCACATAGTGTGAAGATCAAGTCAGAGTGTGTTAAACCTCTAGTAGTCTCTCCATAATCAATAGATCTAGTGTTTTTATAAATAATAGATCCTACATATATTCTTTTCATCTACTGGATACAGAAGTTCAAGATGGATCTATCCCTTGTAGCCTCACTATGATGATTTGTTGGTATCACTCTTCCAGAAATAAAATAGTGTCAGGCCTTAGATACTACATTTAACATAGAAAGAGGAAAGTTTACCTTAACACCATTCTTCATCTTCTAGGTTCCTCTTCCATCAGTAAGAAAAGAAATAAGCTCATCCAAGGCCTCATTCGCAGTAGAAAATGATTTATACTGGCAGTTATATACATCTTCCAACTAATAAAGTTCATTAATATTCCTTGGAGTAAACTCCACAATTTTCCCATGAACAAACACAAAGTCTTCAGAAGTCTCCTTAAAATTGGCGTAGAACTCCATCACTATGCCAATAATCGCCTCGTCAGTAAAGTATCAGAAATTCTCCCATTGCCTAGCATTGATTACTCTCTCGACTTCTCCTCCAAAATTTTTAAATCGTCGATCTTGAATCACTTTTTTAGTTGTACGTAGAATATTGAAGCAAATGTTGGCACTGTAATTGACAAATTTTTTATCATAAAAATCTACCTTTCTCTTTCCTTTGCTCATTCTAGGTGTCCTGGTAAATCTACAAAAATTTGATAAAACCCAAATAAATTCCCAAAAATTTTGAAAATCACAATGACGAACGCTTTAAACTTAAATATACTGAGTAAGAGTTCTTCACCAAAGGATTTTTTCAAAATCTTCCAAAAAAAAATCTTAAAATTTTGGATCTCACCAATGTAAGATAAATTCTTGGTGAAAATAAAAATTTTTGAGCTAAAAGTGTAGCTCTTACCTAGAGATGATGAAATCCAAGCTTTGTTTGCCTTAAAATCACCTCAAATCCAAGCAATAACTAGCCCTAGGTGCAAAAATTGGAGGTTGAAGGTGACTCAAGGGGAAAAAATGGTGTTTCACTTTGCAAAGCGTGAATTTTAAGGGTGTTTGGGTCGATTCGGGTCGAGGGCGCTGTCGGAGCTCATCCGGCGCTGTCGGAGCCCATCCGGCGCCATCAGAGCAAGTGGCCGAAAATTCACTTATTTGATTTTTTT
>NW_018223278.1:0-5250 GCF_001263595.1 Phalaenopsis equestris
ATCTTGAAAATGAAAGGATTGAGAGGAACTTCTTGTTGTTATCAATGTAATGAGGAAGAGACCCTAGAGCACCTATTTTTCATCTGCATTTTCTCTCAATAGATTTGGTCTGAGCTATTGACAAAACTCAAAATTAACACTATTAATGTTTGATGGGATAAATTTTTTAATTGCTGGGGGGACTGACAGGAAGCTAACTTGCTGGTCATTCATTGCTTGGTTGCTTAGTTTATTTGGATGTGCAGGAATCATGAAAAATATGGGGATACGAAAAATATGGGAATATTAAGCCTTCGGCCAAGTCTATGGTCTCAAACTGCACCTCTTATATGCAGAAAATTACTCAACGCTTGAAATTCCCTAGTCTCTTTAAGAATTGGATACCTAATACTAAAGATTAGCTAATGTTCAAACCATCTATAATTCTATGGACCCCTCCTTCTGGACAGGTAAAAGTTAATACTGATGGTAGTTTTACCAGGGGATCCTCTGGGTTTGGGGTAGTTCTAAGAAACTCCCAAGGGCAGTGCATTCTACATTTTTGTTCTCCAACTTGGGCTCTAGATTATTTGGAGACTGAGATGATTGCTATCTATTGGGCTATACTTTTTGCTAATCAATGTCAGATCAGGCACTTGATTGTTGAGTCTGACTCTACCACCTGCATCAAGATTTTACTGAAAGATGAAGAACTCCCATAGTATATTCTAAGGTGGATAAACAAACTGAATAATATTTTGGACAGTGGGAGGGTGAAATTTAATCATACTTATAGAGAAGGCAATGACCCTGCTCACTTTTTGGCTACCATAGGAAGGAACTTTGAACTGATTATAGTTGGCATTTCTCCTTCTTCTCATTTATCCTTTCTCTTACATGGGGACAGTTTGAACATTCCCCATCTTCATGTTATGTAACGGTTCATATATATATATATAACAAAAAAAAAATTACAAACAGGTTAAGAGGGCTTATAAAGGAGGCAACCTCTCAAAAGGAAAGACAATCAAAGAGGGAAAACTATCTAATGTAAGGGGGAGGAAGAAGGTCACTGGACAATAAGAAGGCCAGTGGAGTAGGAATCATCTTGCTAACCAATGAGACTTCTGTGTGGAGACTCCTTCTAGCCAACCAATTGGATGGTCTGTTACCTTCTCTATGTACATGAGTGAAAATTATGGAGTAGTTCTTCAATAGAAGATGAATCCCATAAATCCAGCAAATTAAGTTCCAGGGGGTATCACAAGAACCCTTGATGAGGTTGATAAGAAATAAGGAATCAGACTCAACCCACATTTGATTAAAACTGCAGGCTTTAGCAAATTAGAGAGCCCAAAAAACAGCTTGACATTCAGTCTCAAGAGGATCAACAACCATAACAGGAGACTGAAAATATAAAATGTACTTCCCCCTGTGATTCCTGAAGACACCACCAATACATGCATGTTGAGGAGTGTAACTACCATCAGTATTGACCTTTATCCAGCCGTTCTGGGAGAGAGACCAGCATATTTTAAGAACTTTAGAAATAAAAGGTTTGGAAGAGGAGGCCAGCTCAAATACGGCTCTAAAATTTTTAAAATTAATTAGTTTTTGAGGATAAGCTATGCAATTCAGACCCACTTTCGTGGCACCTAAGGGAGTAGCATCAAACCTCAATTGATTTCTAGACATCCAAACAAACCATGCCACAATATTAGGGATATCTTGGAGTTTAACACCCCTCCAATCAGACCAGCAGTTATAAAAAAACATCCCATGAAAGATTCATGGTAGGAACATTAAGCTTTGCTAGGACAAAATTCCAAACTTGTTGTACTCTAGGACAAGCAAAGAAAAGGTGAGCTAGGGTCTCCCCCTTTGACAGACAAAAAATACACTTGGAGGGACCTCTAAGACCCTTCAATTTTAAGATATCATCAGTGGGAATCAGTTTAAAGAAAAGTCTCCAAAAGAAGAAAGACATGGTAGGAGTAAGAAACCTATTTCAAATTGTATGACCCCAATCCACCACCTGTTGGAGAGGGGTAGAAGGTGGTAAGTTCTTTTTTATAACAATTCTGTCCTTTATCTCAGGTTTAACAGAGAGTTTCAGAATATTGGAAATTTGAGAGGGGCTGCAAAAAGGAAGGATAGGAGTAAGACTCCACTTATCATGTTCCCAAAGGTCCTTCACATTCTTGGGAAAGGCTGGAGCATTTTGATCATGAAGAAGGCTACCTTCCAAAGATCAATTATCCCACCAGATTCAAAGATTTACCAATCCTTCACCAATCTCCCAGAAAAAACATTTGTTCAGCTTCCTCCCTAACATGTAGCATCTTTTTCCAAATAGGAGAGTCCCCCAAACCATTAGATATATGACTAGGATGATGCTGTTTACATTTTTTACCACTTAGGAATTTAGCACAATGAGAGTCATGGGATTTGAATTTAATCCAGAGCTTACAAAGGTTAGTGTGCATTATTTAAAGGAAGGACTAAAAGCCTAATCCTCCTTCCCTTAAAGGTTTACAAACCTTAACCCATGTGGTCCAGTGTTTTTGTTTCCTTTGGCCAGCCCACAAGAACCTATTGAACATTCCCTCCAAAAGTCTTTGAGTAGCCTTTTTCATAACATTCATTTGTAATAGATAAGAAGGAATGACAGATAATACACTCTTCAAAAGGGTAATCCTACCCCCATTAGATAAATAAGTATTCTCCCAAGCTTGAAGTTTGCCTTGAATCTTTTCAAGGATATGATCAAACTGAAACTTTTTAATTCTCCCTTTGATAAGAAACATCCCCATATATTTCATATAAAGGCAGCTGTTGGTAAAGCCAGTTAAGTCAGAGACCCAGTTCTTAAACTCACTCTTGCATTGTTTACTGAAAAACAGAAATTCACTTCTGGACATTCAATTTCATTCCAGAAATATCCTGAAAATTTTCAAAGCACTGCATAAAGGACCTAACAGTAGGTTTGGAAGCTTTGGAAAAAATAATAATATCATCAGCAAAAGCCAAATGATTGATTAAAATGGAAGATCTATAGCTATAAAGGGAGCGGGGTTTCCTGATTGCCATCTCATTCAAAACTCTGGATAAGTAGTCAAAATGAGGTTTCCCGATTGCCATCTCATTCAAAACCCTGGATAAGTAGTCAAAAACCAAAATAAAGATGGTAGGAGAGAGTGGATCTCCTTGTTTAATACCTCTGGATGCACTAAAGAAGCCATGTGAATTTCCATTAATAAAGATTGAATGAAAATTTTTAGTCAGCCATCTATTTATTAGAGAAACAAAAGAAAGGGGAAAACCTCTGACAATGAGAACTTGTTCAATAAAGTTCCAATTGATTGTGTCATAGGCTTTTCTGATGTCCAATTTGAATATTATATTCCCTCCTCTAGTGCTTTTGTCAAGATCCAATACCAACACTTGTGTCAGAAGAACATTTTCCACTATGCTTCTACCCATGATAAAAGCTGTCTGATTTCTGCAGATTAGTTGATTCAAGTGAGGTTGTAATCTATGAACCAAAACCTTGCTGATGATCTTTGAAATAACAGAAGTAAGGCTCATACTTTTCCCTTGGGAACCAAAGTAATAGTAGAGCAGGAGAAAAATTTCGGGACATCAACACCCCAGAAAAAGCTTTGGACTGTTGCAATAATATCACTATTCACAATCAACTAAGCCTTTTTATGGAATTCAGCTGTGAACCCATCTGGTCCAGCAACTTTAGAACTATTAATAGAATTAAGTGCATCCCAGATTTCCTTCTCATCAGGTATATCAGTGAGTGAAAGGCTTTGAGTGAACTCCCTTTCCTTATCAAAAAGAGTGCATTGAATGGAAGGCTTGGGGACAGGAGGTTGCTTGAAAACTTCTTGAAAATATTGAACAACTTTCAAAGCTATACCATCAGTAGATGTAATCAAATGTCCATCATGGGTAATGATTTTGTGAATAGTATTGCATTTCCTCCTATAGTTGATGCAGGCATGATAATATTTAGAATTTCTATCACCATCAAAAAATTTAACCCTATTAGCCTTTTGAACATAGAAATCCTTTTGCATAGAGATGGCTTGAAGAAGTTGTTCATTAGCAGAATTTAGATCAGTTTCAGTCCCAGAACCATTGACCAGGAGTTGTTCTAAGTCAACTCCCTCTTTTCAGCCTCCAGAACCTTCCTATCAATGTTCCCCACCACTTCCCAGTTCCACTTAGAGAGATGCTTACTAACTTTTCTATGTAAGAGCCAGAGTTTGATACCAGGGTTGTGATGGTGTACATCAGCCCAAGCCAAGGAGACTTGATTTAAAAAATCACTATTTATGGACCACATTTTTAAAAATCTAAAGTTGGATTTACTTTTAATAGTGTTAGCAGATATATTGACAAGTAAAGGTCTATGGTCAGACCCACTCATAGCAAGGTGTTGAACAAATGTGTGGAGAAAATCTCTAAACCAAATGTCATTCACCAAAATTCTATCCAGCCTCTCCCATATCCTCCCCCTTCTCCATGTGTTCTTAGGACCAGTAAAGCCCAAATCATACTGTCCAACAAAATAAATTTTATCATTCAAGAAATTCATAAGATTGATATCAGGAGATCTCCCACCCTTCTTCTCATTAGGTTTAGAGAGACAGTTAAAATGACCTCCAACAAACCAGAAATCCCTCATAAAATTGCTGAAGTCTTGCAACTGTTTCCAGAGCTCCTGTCTGGCAGTGGAAGAGCAGCCAGCATATATAAAAGTGGCAAAGCCAAAGTAATTATTTAAATTAAGCTTCAAATGGATAAATTGGTCCCCATCCTTGATGACAGTACACTGAATTTCCTTCCTGCAGAACAACCAAATTTTACTGTTAGTGTTAAGAAGCAATTGGAACCCAAGGAATTTCCTCACAATTTTGTTGATATGTTTAGATATCATAGGTTCAAGGATTGCAATGATCCAAGGTCTATACCTCCTAGTCCTAATTGTGCTAGTAGAGAGGGTGAGGGCTTCCTCCAGAGAAGAAAAGGAAGGAAGGAGATTCTTTAATTCCCAGAGAATTTCCCAAGGAATTTCCTCAAAATTTTGTTGATATGTTTAGATATCATAGGTTCAAGGATTGCAATGATCCAAGGTCTATACATCCTATTAAGTGCTAAAATTCTGTTAAGGGATCTATGATGTGCAAATCCCCTAACAATCCAACAGATTAAATTCATCATTCAATTGAGGTGGACTTTCCCCTCCTCCTAGTCCTA
>NW_018223279.1:0-4702 GCF_001263595.1 Phalaenopsis equestris
TTGACGAAAATCGAATTTGACATGTACTTTTGACCCGATTGTCAGTGAGGTTACTCAAACAATCTTGGATGACGAAACGGACTGCGCCGTTGCGTCTGGAACGTTGATTTTAGTTAGGAAGGACACTCACTTTGTTGTTGTTTCGTGCACGAGAATAGCGCGCAAATCGAGGGATGTTCAATTTTAATTAAAAAAAAAATTCTTTTTCACTTTAAAATTCTAAATCCCTAAACGCACCCGGCTCCCAGACTGCTCGCTCTCCTCTTCTTCGTTTGAGCCCAAACTCATTCTTTCCCATCCCGTGCCCTAGCTCTTCGCGTCACGCCTCTCTCGCCCGAGCTCTCCTCTCCCCGCGAACTGATCCTGACCGAGCGGCCCTCCGCTTCTCTTCTCTTGAAGTTTCGGCCCGAGGTCTCCTTTCCCTGTGCTCTGCAAAGCTTCCACCTACTCTTTGCCACACTCCAGCCTTCCACCCGCCACGCTCCATGCCCTGCGATTCTTGTTGCCACTTGCCCGTCCTTTTGACGTTCGGCTCACCGCCCAGGTAAGTGCAAGAATTCTTCCTCCTCCCTCTTCTGCTATAAAAAACCCCATCCGGGAGCGTTTTGAAGGTTGGCCGAAATTCTGGAGAGGGTGAATGTGCTGCCAAAATTTTATCTAATCTTTTTGGTTGGATTTTTCCTGCTCTGTTCATCCTGTGTGTGTGCTCGAAGTTTTTTGGAATTTTGTAGTTAAAGCTTGAACAAGGTAGTCTCTCCCAGTTCCTTTTCACCTCTATCTCAGGTCCCCTCCGATGCTATTTTTGTTTTGAGTTCATAAAGATGTTGGCTAAAAAAAAAAGAAGTGGAATATTTGTGGTTGGGTTTGAATCAGGCTTCGTTTCTTTTTTTGCATATGTTGCTCTATGCATTCTTGGACACCATCTTTGTTATATTGGTATATCTACTTGCATATATATCAATTCAGACATTTAAGGTTCAGGAGGAATGCTGTTATTTACGTCTTGCGTTACTGTTTCTACCATGTGGATATTATTGCTGATCTATGCATCCCTTTTTTTTTTATCTTTCTTTCTTTCCTCAACTCTACTTATTGTCATTGTTGCTGTATATTTTCGTTGGCTAAATATGGAGCAATTCAGACATGCTTGAGGAGCACCTGTAAGATTTTTAGGGGAGCTCTCTTGGGGAGTTAAGACTCTTATCTCCAATTTCCTTGGTCGTTGAGTGAGGCTAGATTTACATGCATACCCCCTTTATATACTGATCTCATAGCATGCTTCACATTAAATTCTTGAATAAATGATTTAAAAGGGAAGTTGCAATATATTTGAAAGGCTAAGATGGATACTGACGTAATTTAAAAATGTTTCGCTTTATATGATTGATAGAGTGCTTATTTGGTTGCAAATCCATGGAATTTCAAAATACATGTGGACTTGAAGTTCTCTTTCGTTGGATAATTTAGTTGGCTGTTTGTCGATCTTGATAAAATTGTTTTGAGACATGTTGCATGGTTCATGATGGATTGTGTTTATATTTGACCTGCATATATACTTAGGTTGTACTTAAAATAGCCTTCAAAGAAAATTTCCTTTTGTATCTTCGCATTCATAGAAGAAAAGTGGTATACCAGCAGAGGTGACACATATGGTTATTAAGCATGGTGATCACATATTCCTTGCTATGGTTATTTTACTTTTGGAAGATTTATATGCACGCCGCCCAATTCTTATATATTTACATTTCTAACACCCAAGAAGTAGTGGATGACTGCAGTTCATCTCATTGTTTATATGTATATCTTTGGAGATCCTCAACATGTTTATATTCATGAAAATTTGAAGTTATATGGGCTGGTTTAGTGAAGATTTGAGATCCATAAGGACTGTTTTCGGTTTCATGGCCTTATTGTTTTTGGAGAAAGTTTAATTGCTGATCTTGTGATATTTAAATGCACATATTTTGTAATGGTTGAGCTAGCTGTTTTGGAATGCTTCGGACATTTGGTTTTTGCGAAGTATTGTTTGGGCTCACTGAAGTTTTTGGAGGCTTTTATGGTTTGTTTGTGCCGCAGTTTGGAGGGTCTTTGAGATGGTTTTGTTACAAATATGGCTGTATTTGTGCCCTTTGGGGCTGCGATTTATTTTGGTGGCCTAACTAGCTACAGTTTTAAAGTTTTGTGAGGGCTATTTTGAATGCAGTTTTGGGCCTGATTTTGGTGGTTTTTGGGCTGCCGGGTTGCCTTTTTGTTGCCCTATTTTGGTGAGGTATGGACTGCGGTTTGGCCTGGTTTTGGGGAGGTTTGGACTGTGATTTTGGGACATTTTATTGGTTGTTTTGGACATGATTTTGAGACTAATTTATGGCTGATTTGAACACAATTTTGGGGCTTTTTCTTGGCTCGATTGACTGCAATTTTGGAGCTACCTTTGGGAGGGTTTTTGGCTTGTTTGTTTGGGGTTCAAACATGTGCTATTTTGAAGAGTTTGAAGTTTATTTGAGAGCCCTTGTTTACTGTTTTGGAAAGTGAGAACGCCACTTGTGGGAGGGTTAATGTTGTTTCTTTTGGGAAAGGTGTGAATTGCAACTGCTTGGATTCATGAAAATTTGGAAAGCTCTTGGAGCATCGTTGCGAAGCATTCCAAATGCACTTTGCTGGAGGTGCAGATTTGTTTTAGATTCGTTTTTTGAGTATGGCTTTGAGGGTCGATTCATCCTTTACTATTTTCGTATTTCAAATGGATCAATCCCTCCTCTTTTTCACCCCCTTTTTCTTCTTTTTTTTCTTACTTTTTGGTCGGATTTATACACTTATGTATGAAGCATAAGTGCACATATATAGTCTTTTGCTACATGTGAACCATCAAGCAAGATTGTAAGTAGGTAGGTTTCAGGGTTTAGGGACAACGATGAAAAAAACTTCTAAGTATGTGTAAGAGGTTCTAGTACAATCCCGACTCAGTGACTGAGAGAATGAGGGATTGACATTACCACATCTCTAACACGTAGTAAAGAGTTACCACTTATTTTTACAGACAGTGGGAAGTTCAAGCCTACCAATATGACTGACTCATTAACTTTTTAAGGTATGAAATTCCTTTAAGTGATATATATGTATACACACAATCAATTAAAAAAAAGATATTTCAAGTGCATCACAAATCAAAATTGCTTTTGATAAATGAAATCTTTCCTAAATATTTTCATATCACGGGTTAGTCATATGAACTAGGTTAGAGATTACTCTTTTATGTGACTGTTAGGCCGGTGACCTTTTACTTAGTGTTGGATCACACATGCATAGTGTTGACTATTTTGTTAGGGCCCCAGGGTCTTGATTTTGACCCAAGGTTCTGATTCTGAGTCCACCCCGTCCTGAGTGCTTATGGGTTTCTTTGGTGTGGTGTTTCGTGCATTTTCTACGGTTTTCTTTGAGCTTTCGTGGGTTACTCCCAGTTTTTCATTAAGTTTTCCGTGAGATGCTTTGTCGATAGTCTTTTACACGCCTACACATGCATGACCTTGCTAATCAAATCCTCTTCTATACATGTTTATTTCTATCCGCAACGCTAATTCCATTTGCTGGAGTAGCAGTTTCGTCTGATGCACAAATTTATTTTATATTTACAACATTTTATTTTCTTTCCTGTACATTCCACTGCTTTCCTTTATTGTACATTTTATTACATTGTACTGTTGCTTCCTTGCTGCAATTTTTACTGCTTTCCTTTACTGCACCTCCCACTGTTTCTTTTATGTATTATACCCTTAGAATAAGAGGCCAGTAGTATGGTTTTATAGGAGGTACTCAGCAGCAGATCACCGACTCAACAATTGCATGTATATTTAAACATAAACTAAACCTGAAGTTGCTACGATGTGGAGCTAATACCGTGGGCAGCACGATGAAGACGTACAGAAGAACAATTTCGAGAGAGTCTACAATAACAAAACTTTTCCTTAGAATTAAACAACAAACTATAGAACTTCGAGGTAGTCTGCCCAGTGCGACATAAATCTTCACTTTATCTTTTAGGCATTTGCACAGCCAGATTGTGCTATTTAAGCCCTAACTCGCTTTAGGTTCCGGGGTTGTTGTTCGATACGACGTAAACTCTCATATCTTCCAGGTTAATTGTATGACCGTGTCACACAAATGTAAGTACTAAATAATAAAATTGACATGATGAAACATCATATAACATTTTCTCGAAATTAAAGCCAAACAATAGGATAATTTGGGAAGTCACTGAGGTTCTCATGATTCGTGACATCTCTTACCTTTTTTTTTCCTTTGACTCTAGAAATAATTGTTCTCATTTGGTCCCTTTCCTCACTTGACTTTTCTATATCCAACTTTGAAAACTCAAAACTTTGAATTCATGAGATTGATATTTCTGATCATCATCGAAAGTTCTCTTAAGTGACTTAAGTCATTTGAGAGGTAATTAACTATAGGGGCTTGCCTCTACAGGGAGCTTTAAAAACTCAGGTAATATGAACCCTATCTAATTCTTAATATTAGATAGGGGAACTTGTCGGCCAATATAAAAGTTCGCAGATTAAAACGTATGTCATAAATTCTTTAGTTTATTTAATCGAGCCTCACTAGTAACTAATATGTATATTCCTCAGGATAGATGTATCACTTACGGTATTGTGCTTGTTTATTTAAACTATCGTTTATATGAGATCGGTTC
>NW_018223280.1:0-304 GCF_001263595.1 Phalaenopsis equestris
GACCCTCAATAGGTATGTTAGTGGACTAGTTCCACACAGGCATTATGTAAAGTAGGTCCCGCGTTGGTTCCTAAACTTTGCATTTCCTTTCTTCCCTTTGGGTTGAATTTCCCTTTTTTATAGGTCCCGCACTGGGTCCTAAACTCCTAAACTTTGCATTTCTGCCTCCCCTCGGGGGATGATTTTGCTTTTCTAGGTCCCGCACTGGGTCCTAAAGTCCTAAACTTTTCATTTCCTTTGCCCCTTGGGATTGGATTAGCTTTTATGTTGGTCCCGTGCTGGGTCCTAAAACTCCTAAATTTTG
>NW_018223281.1:0-840 GCF_001263595.1 Phalaenopsis equestris
CAATTACCCAACAATTGTGCAAATAAATGCTAAAATAGTGCTAAGAATAAAAAAAGCACACCTGTTTTTATGTGGTTCGGTCAAAGACCTACATCCACAGTAAGGCATCGAATATGTTTTATTATCAAATTTTTAATCGTACAAAGCTATATTTCTCACCGGAGAGGACTACAAATATTAAGTACATGTGTAATATGAAAACTCTAATACATGTACCTCAATTTAAATTCCAACGAAGCTAGGATAATTCATAATCCCAAAAAAAATTGTCAATGAGCTGGCCTGTCTCAAATTACACCGCAGGCAAATTACACCACAATTTTCATTTCTTTGGCTCAACGCCATATACCCATTTGCTAATTGTATCACATCGGCGGGACATAGCCAAAAACCCACAAATTGTAACATGAGAAGGCCACATATGCCAAAAGTATAAAGTGAGCAAATGTTGAGCCATAGAATATGTAATATGGCAATAAATAAAATGCAAATGCAACCCAACATAAGGATGTGAGCCAATCATGCAATCACATGTTGAGTTGAGTTGATTATATATTGGATGGTAGAATGCTTTACAATGCACAGGCTCTGACCCCTGCTTCTTTCAAAGCCAAGATAGGAGAGTCAAGTGTAACTAGCATTACCTTTACAGTAAAGAAAAATATCTTTACTGCAGCAAGTAAAAAAGAAAAACTTTTGTGCATACTGCAACAATTTTAGCATGGAAGTGTGCAGGGAAGTATTTGGAATTTTTGAAAATCAATTTTGCTACCCAACATGAACTCCATATCCATTTTTTTTATGCAATAAGTGAACTAGAAATCCATTCTTCTCCCCACC
>NW_018223281.1:1041-2831 GCF_001263595.1 Phalaenopsis equestris
TAATAAAGATACTCCTTTTCCAAATCCAAATTGTAGCATTCAATAGAGATGCAACAAAATTGTATACAACCTTTTTGAAGAAAATGAACATTAGTAAATGGGAGTTCTGTGAGACAGAATAAAAATTAGAGATGCAATATAAACATATACATCCTTTATCAATTATGGTGTGCACACCTGATATAACACTTGTAATAAGGGTTAAGCAAGAAAAAAATGGGAGTTCTGTGAGACAGATGCCAAATCAAGAAAAAGCCTTAAGAAAAAGGTGAAAAAGATGGTGTTAACTACCAAACAATCACTCGATAGAACCATGACATTTTGCAAAACTCGGAGATCCAAAGCAATAGAAGCAGAGATATGGAGAAGAACCGAAAAAAATTCATCGATCCAAAAAACTCACGAATCCAGAGCATATCTCGACAGATCCAAAGCGTATCCTAAAAAAACCAACAACAAACAATAGTAGATCTTACCGGAGAGGGAAAAAGAATGAGAAATCAAGCCCTAGTGATGCTTTCGATCGGAGAGGGAGGAAGCGGGGGGAGGAAGCGAGGGGAGAGCGCGAGAGAGATCACCAAGGGCAAAAGAAGGAATTCGAGCCCTAACGCCAACAACCAACGCCAAACATAGCCGAGGCCCCGCGATCCAGCTAATGAAGAAAAAGGGATACGTGGGACGCTGCGTTCAGAACGCCGCCGAACGAACGCGTGAAACAAACGCGTGGGCGGCGTTCTGAAAATGCCACCGCACATGTATAAGATGTGCCAAACAGGGCCTTAATCTCACCATAAAAACTCTAAACTATTAAGGAATAATTACTAATAGAGTCCTGAATGGTGGTGGAGTGAAGATCAAAAAAGTGTATGGAGGTGAGGTGTAGCAAAAGTGAGAAAGGAGGAATGAAGAGGAGCGCCTTTCCTAATAAATTTTGTCCTCAAATAGAGCATAGAGTTGGTTCTCCAATAAGTGCATCCAAAAACCCTTCAAAAAGCGTCCAAATTTGTTGAATCTTCTAGAAATAGGGTCTGAACTGACATTGGCTTCGTCGGCGCCAGTGGTCCATAATTTAATTCTATGCTCTCTGTCGAATGGAGCCGTCGGTGCTGCTTCTAGCGCCATCAGTGCTGAGTAAAATCCATCAGCCATTCTGTAAGTTTGTGCCCGCCGTTGACGCTGCTTCTGGCACAGTCAGCGCTAAGTATTTCTAAAAAATGTCATTTTGACTCCAAATTCCATTCTTTTTCCTTCCTGTTTGCTTCAAATCCTAAAAATCAAGAACCTGCAATAAAACATACAAATATCTTCCATTAAAGTGCAATATCACCAAAAATGAGTATAAAATATGGGTCTAAAAATGCATATATTTTTAGTGTATCACGCTTTGTGAGAGGCAACCCATATTTATCGTTGTTTATTTTGTTTTTATGTTTTTGTTCAAAATATTTATCATATATTTATATTTTTACTTTTATAGATTCCACGTATTTGAGAAATTTGACATTAAGAAAATATTTAGAGAAATATTTATTTACTTAATTTTATAAAAGAATTGAAAATTCATTAGATCGAAATTGAAATGACAAATTTTTTGGAACTGGCGTCCGATGAGCTAGATTGGCGCCTGAAGCACCACATTCCCAAGAATTGGCGCCTGAAGTGCCACAGTGACGAAAATGACTTAAAATGTTTCAAAACATGGTTTAGGTAGTTTTTGGAGGGTTCTTCTCGATATAACTCCCAAAAACTAATTTCAAAGTCTATTTTAGGGGGAAAATGAGAGAAGAGTC
>NW_018223282.1:0-1000 GCF_001263595.1 Phalaenopsis equestris
TTGTTTATATTTAAATTAAAAGTTAGTGGGTTAAGAGCCCGTATGGGGCAGCTTATAAGTTCGGCGGTATTTTTGAAAACGCCGCTTACCGTTTGATTTGCGCGTTTTTGAAAACGCTGCCTGCCATGTTTGGATTTTTTACACTAAACGTAGGTCGCGGGTCGACCCCCGCAGTCGACCCGCGGGCCGCATTTCAGGATAAGCTGCTTATCCTGAAACGCACAAGCTGCCCCAAACACACCCTAAATTTTATTTTGTTCTAGTTTTGTATTTTCATATTTTTATAGAATCATTTGTATATGATACCAATTGATGCAATACAAGTCTACCTTTTAGTTCATATTTACAGTTTTGTGTTGTCAATATCATGTTGTTGCCTTATTTGCATTTAAGTTTATTATTATTGGGTTAAATTTAATATAGGACAATTTATTATTATCATATATGTTTAGTGGTAATTTTGTTAATTTTAATAAGCATATTTCTATTGTAAGGACCAGCGTTTTGTAATTTTGTCAGGATTGGTGATGAAACAAAGAAAGTTTTATTTTGGTTTTTTGTTCTCCCTTATAGGGCTTTCTTTGGCTTTCTTCCTCTTTTTCTCATCTCTCTCTTTTATCTACTTAAGTCTTCTCTTGCTCCTTTCCTTGTTCTTTATACCTTTATAATTTTTCTTCTACATTACGTACTTCTACTCTTTAATTGCATCACTAAGAGGATATCAAGTGATCAGAACAAAGCAATTCTGTATTTATTTAATAATAAAAGTGATGTTTAACATTGTACCAATCATTATGGAATCAACCTTATGAATCATGTAAGGAAACTTTGGGGGAAAGTAATGGAGTAAAAGCTTAAAAAAATTATGTTAATTTTAATGAATCATTTTGATATTTTGCTAGAAAGATCTATCGTATCAATATGATTTTGTATTAAGGCAGTTAATAAAAAGTTTAGAGGGTGGAGGGAATGATCTTCATTTGATTTTTATTGAACTTGA
>NW_018223282.1:1673-7178 GCF_001263595.1 Phalaenopsis equestris
TCACTGCAGCTGCCCAGGCCACCCGCCTTCTCTCCCTCGATCCCTGCTTTCCTCCTTCCGAAGCAGCTGCCAGCCCGATTTCTGATATATAAGAGGAACATATTTAGGTATATTAGATCTATTATACCAAAAAATGGGGATATTGATGAAGATATAACTTGTGAAGTTAAGTGTGGGTATTTGTTATAGTGAAGAAATGCTCATGATTATTCTCTATAATATCACAGATGCTAATGTAAGTTTTTGATAGAAGTTTAATTTGTCTGCCAATATTGTATGGGTTCAATTGCCAAGTAGTGAAAAAGTCTTTGACAGATAGAATGAGAGTTGTGAAAATGAGAATGTTAAGATGATTGCCGCTAAACTTGTTTTTTCACGTGTGCTTGGGCACAAGAGTGTTTTTCTATATAGCTTGATCAATTCTACAGATCGGTAGTCGTGGGTTGCTTCAGCATAATTTTTGCTGCTAAAAGCTGAATTTTGATCAATTAACACCATTCTACATATCGTTGTTTTGCGTCTAAATTTTTTTCTCACAGTGCAACTGTCTTTTTGTTTATGCAAGTTCTTAGTATCACACTCCACATTTTAAATTTGTTCTTTTTATTATATCCTACAGAGACAGCATTGGCTTTGCTGCGACATCCTGATTGTTGCATCTCCGCGTATTCATCTGTAAGTAAGCGATAATTCCTTGAATACCTCTTTTATCTTTTTCAGACAGTTTGATTTGTTACTATTTTCTGGTTCTTGTTTTGCTAGATAATTTGATGCAATTTCTGATAGCGTTGTGTATACAGTCTATTTGCTTAGGGTCCTTTTGGTAAAAGGAGAATATTGAAGAAATCTAGAAGATTATTTGTAAAATATTATAATATCCTGTTTAAGCCCATATTAAGAATTGTTATGAATGTACATGTTAGGTTTCGCAAAATTCTTTCTTCTTGGTTCGAAGCTCAACCGTCATAGCGTATTCGATCGTTGGGATTGTCGGGTTTCGTGTCCTCGCGATACAGTCGTGCTAACTGGGAGGCACGGGATCGTGGTATTACAGTCGCAAATGGCAACCCCCGTGAAACAGGGATCGCAGGATACAGTCACGAACGACTCGTGATACATTGGCGCTAACTGGAAAGGCACGGGATCGTGACTCCTACCGAACCAGTGAGCGGGATTCATTTGTGAACAGCTCGGGAGATTTTCGCACTAACTGGGAAGGCTCGGGATCGTGGCTCCCACCTGAACTAGTGAGCAACGGGATCGGGCATGGGATCGCGGTGACGATCGTAACATACAGATCGCGGCTTATAGGAATCAAGACGTGATGGCAACTTACAGATTGCGACAGTGATCACAATGTACAGAGGGAAGGATTAAATTTGACTGTGATCCAGATTTGAATTATTGTATGTCATGAGATGGAGATAACGTGCGAGATAAAGGATTGAAGCTTCGGGGAAAGCTAGATCCTGAAGTTCTGAAGGTCTTGGTTGGGTTCATACGGAGAGTTAGCGTCTCGACAGGAGCCACTACTTAGCATGTGCTTCGATGCGGGTGAAGCTAGATCTCCTCCTATGGATCTGAAGTTTGATGATTGACCACGTGTCTGAGTTTTGGCCGCGTCGGGTCGAGGCTGCTCTAGTAGGGAAGAGACTACAGAGATATCTAACCTGGGATGAACTAAACAAAGTCTGTTGAGGGGATAAGTGGACAACCACACACGCCTTAATCTATACCTGTCTATTCAACTTGACAGTTCTATCAATTGCATCCTTAGTAGATGTCATTTGAAAAGTGAGAGACATTTGAGCAAAAATGAAGAAGATTCATGCTGAGACGAAGACCCACATGAAGGTGTCTCAAATTCAACGTGAGATAGAAGCAGTGGTATAAGATGATAGATCGATTCATTAATACGCCATAGAATTGGAGTGACTGTGGACAGATCTTGATCACTTCTCACCTATGTCGAGCTGTGACGATCCGGAGTGCAAGAAAGAGGAGTCTTTATACAGATGAGGGCTCTGGATTTCTCGCCCATCTTAACCCGACCTTTGATTAGAAGATATCAATCCTCCTAGCTTAGACGACCATTAGCCCCTTCACTTGATGGGGCCATTGTTGGAAGGATACAAGAGGAGAGTCACATGAAGCTACAATCCGAGCCGAGCGGACTTCTGGGTACGCGATTAGCTTTTTGCTTCCTCGAGCTTATGTATGATAGGTGTCCATAGGGAGACTCGCAAGTGCTTTAAATGTGGTGAAGCCGGGCATCTGAGCAATACCTGCCCTAGACCATCTATGGAGAGAGAGACTAGTGGACGTGGACAAGGTGGAGGCCGTGGTAGTTGAAAAGGTGGAAAAAGGGGCTACGGGCAAATCTGATGATAGCAGAGGAGGGAGAGACATGTTTAGTTTTTACTAATAAGGATCATGAGTGTCTAAAGCTGTTGAAGTGGAAACAGAAACTAACAGGAGATGGGGTTGATGATGCTTCCAACCGATTGTCTTCAAAGGGTAACACTGTCGCTTATGCTCACTCTAATAAATGTAACAGTGATACACATGCTCTTGCCTCTATTTCCATCACAGGATCATCAGAATGGATAGTAGATTTTGATGCATCTCAACATGTGACAGGTACTGTTTGAGAGTTTTCTTCCTATACTCTCCTAGTAATATCATAGAGCATCTATACTGCTGATGGTACAAGACAAACTGCACTTGGTAAGGGTATAATGAAAGGAACTAATTATATGACTTTGTCCAATGTTTTGTATGCATCTTATTTTTTTGTGAACCTTTTATCCATTAGTTTCATTATTTTTCAACTAAAATGTGTTGTTTCTTTTGATATCCCTAAGATGATCTTCTAAGAGAAAGGGATGAGCCAGACACTTGGACTGAAACTTGGCGTAATGACTCTGGTATTTGGACTGGGAGGGGATGGACTCAACATAGACATCAATCGTAGACAGTTTTGTGAGGAGTGTGGATGATATGTTGCTCCTACATCACAGACGCATGCGACACTCTTGTTTTAATTTATTGAGTTGGTTGTATCCTTCTTTATATGAAAAGATAAATAAACAAAAACTTGTTTGTGATGCTTAGTTTGACAGACTTACTATGAGCTCTTATATTAGTTCTGAGAATAGGAGTTCTGGTGTTTTTGACTTTATACATTCTGATGTTTGGGTACGTTCTACAAGTTCTACAAAGGATTATAGATATTTAATGACTTTTATGGATTATTTTATTGTGTTACTTGGTTATATTTGATGAAAAATAAGGGCGACATGTTTGCTTGCTTAAAAACTTCCACAGGGCAATCCAAACTCAATATGGTGCAGTAGTGAATGTATTGAAACTTAATAATGTGAGATATTATACCAACAAAGTATTTGAGAATACTTGTCAACCCAGGGTATACAACATTAAACCAAATGTTCATATACACCGACAAAAAATGGAGTAATAAAGAGGAAAAATAAACACTTTCTAGAGGTTGTCCGGAGCATGATTATCGCAATGAATGTCCCAAAGTACTTCTGGGGGCTTAAAACTTGACAACCGTTCAATTGATCAACAGGATGTCATCGAGGTTGTTGTATTGGAGGTCTCTTTGTCAGATGTTGCTTTGGAAGTCTCTTATCAGATGTTGAAAAGAAATAATAGCGGGATCCTCTCATTGAAGTTGTTTGGATGTGTATGTTTTTTGAAGGATAATAGAACATTAGTAGAGAAGCTGGATCACAAAGCTATGAAATATATGTTTGTTGGTTCTTCTATTATCCAGAAGGGATATGTCTGTTAGAGCCTGATAAAGAAGAGATTATTTGTGAGTATGAATGTGTTATTTAGAGAATTTAAACCGTACTACACCCAGGAGGTGACCTCACCTTTTGATAAATTGTCAGATGCTGCAGATATAAGGCAAGGCGGGGTGAGTAGCAATGGTGAGAGAGTTGTACACATGAGAGCAATGCATTGTCATTTGATGTGGGAGGAATCAGTTGAAAAACCGGAAAATTAGAAGAGTGAACTTAGAAGCGGTGATAATTAGGCTGAAAGTGAGCTAAGAATGTATACACAAATAATAAAGCATAATGAGGGAACAATGTCTACAATGCCACTTATCCCAGTTGTTAGGACCTTTTGATAACATATTTTTAAATTGAAATCTAATGTTATGCCTTGATGCCCAATCAATATTTGTCTTTTTGTTGGGACTGTTCAAAGACAGATTCCCAGATTGATAATCATAGATCATGCCTTGATGATAATCACACAATTTTATTATTTTATTATTCTGATGCTCACCAAATAGTATTTACTCATTCTTGAAGTGATTGCATTACTTATATTTTGTCAATTTTAATGCTGCTATTATAAATTTATTACTAATCAAAGATGGAAAGGAAGCCTTCTCTCTGAGAATTCACAACCGCACTCAAGACTATTCTCTGGATTTTATTTTTATTTTGGAAGAGAGCTTTGAAGGTTTGAATCTTTGTAAGACAGATTGAATTGTACTACCAGCGATTTCGCGACTTCTTAAGTTTTCCTGTAGTCTCCTCGTTCCCGGGAGGCACTTTTGATTAAGGCTGGTGATTGAGAATTGACTATCAGGATTCGCGGCAATAGGAGAGGCGTTCGAGTGGAGCTGGGGCAGTGCTGGGAGGGGCTTGCAGCGAAGCAGGACATATGCATGGCTTCTCCATCTGCCTCCATGATTTCGGATAGGAGCACTGCAGAAAAAGAAGAAAGATGGGGGTTTGGGGTCTCTATACCGTGATCCCGTCGTTGCCTTCCCAACTTGCGACAAGCAAGGGTCTCGGCCTCTCTGGGTGTGCCACAGGGAGAAAGAGGCGTGCGAAAGGAGAAATGACGGGAATTTCGGAGGTTTTGTGCGCATCGATCTCATCCTTGCCTTTCCCGATAGCCCTAATTGCAATAGTATTCTGAAGGCATGGAGGAAGAATAGGCGAAAGACAAGATTTTCGAAGCTCCTTGCGCACTGCCATCCCGTTGTTGTTTTTCCCATTGGCCGGGTCGTGAAGACATGCGATCAGGGAAGAAGCATTAAACTGTGATGTACTTTGAATTGGAATTGGGTAGAAGAAGGAAGATCAGCCTTCGTCTCAGTTTTGTGAAGTGAACCAGGCCTTCACCTGGTATCTCTGGAGCAAAAGTGAGGAATTTCAGAGGTTTCTGTACGCTACACTCCCGTCGTTGCTTTTCGTTGCCTCTATATTGCTCGAACAGGAGAGGAAGATAAGAACTTCAGTTCGAACCAGAAGGGGATTTTGAACCCGTGAGAGAAGTTTCGGCCTCTCTATAATGGTCCTCCTGGGCGAATGAATAAAGTGGGGATCACATAACTGGATGTTGAAGCGGGAGTAGTTATTTGGTGACTCGGCGGGAGAGAGATAATTTTTTTTTAATTATTGCCCCTTCTTTTTTTTTTTTACTTTATTTTATATTTTCTTATTTCATTTTATT
>NW_018223283.1:0-207 GCF_001263595.1 Phalaenopsis equestris
CGTTGCAGACTGGGTGGGAAGTTTCTAGCTTAGGATGTCAAATGTCAGCGTAGTCAACACGTTGAGAGTAAGCGTTTGTCGGCGTCGTCTGAGGTAGACTTGGATGTGGAATGGGTCAAATTCTCCGTTATTTAACAAATAGATATTCAACTTATTAGGATTTGAAAGGTATAATATTGGTTAAATTTGAGAATTTATTTTGATGTG
>NW_018223284.1:0-2003 GCF_001263595.1 Phalaenopsis equestris
CATCATCATCATCATCATTTTCTCGACATCACCATGCTCAGAAGTCAATATCTTTCTCTCTTAACCACATATGTAACATCAAGTCTTCCTTACAAGGCCATAGAATAATACAACTTTTAATGCACACTTTAGAGCATAAACATCACCTCATGTAAAAATGAGTGCATCATGACCCTAAGAGCCACTAATGTTTCCACTCTATGAATTTGATGATTACTTTCTATCCTTTGACTGTAACACTGGATGAGAGCTCTACCACTCACAAAGTTTAACTAGCCAATAACCAAGAGTTTACACTTATAAATACCCTAGTTTTATTCTGCAAAAAAGACATTTGTCTGTCTTTGCAACTTTAGTTCTCTTCATTATTCTATATGAAGTCAAGTATAGTTGATATGTCATCAACAATTTCTTAAGAACAAATACAAATTTCGATATATTTTTTTTTATTATATGAAATCTTTCAAATTGTTGATCATCCAAACTTTTATTTAATCAAATTTATAGTCAAACTGAGTTCCTTCATAAGACAAACCCAACGATTCTAAAATTAATTCAATCCGGATCATATTAAGCCCAAATTAAGCCATTGAAGCACAATTATAGGCTTTGGATTATCAATTGAATGGACAAATAAACTCCCAATTTGACATATTTTTAATCAAATCAAACGTCTCGACTAGAGAATCCAACGAGTCTAAGATCGCTCAATTCTGAGATTATTAAGACACCCAAATTCTTAAAAAACCAACTATGATTGAGGAGGATCAGCACGAACCATCCAATCAAGTCGTTGAGAAAGTTATGCGCCAAATTGACAAAATGTCTCGGCCAAAAATACTATAAATACGTCATCTTTCTTCAATTGGAGTAGAGGGAGAAGAGAACGAGATGTACAATTTCATAGCTTGTTTTTAGAGAGAAGACCTGGCAAGTAAGCACATGCCCCGCTAGCCACCATTGACAATCACCCTCTAAAGCCACCTACCACCATTGACCGCCGCTAGCTATCACCACCTACCGCTACTGACCACCAGCCGTCAGCGACCACTACTTGTAATCATTTGTAGCCATACTACTATTGTTAATGAATTTCCTAACAATAGTAATTTTGAGGTATATAAGACGAGCGTAGTTTTCAATATAAGATACAGTAGATTAATTTGACTAGGCTGGTCCTGAGATTCTGTCTTTCAAATTTTTCAACGAAAGAATTTTGGTGTCTCCCTTCGCGATATTTTCTCATTTGTGTGTTGAAATTTCATGCAATCCTAGGACAATAAAAAGTAAAACTTAGATGTTCAGATATGTACTTACATAAGAATTGGGTGGCATGCATGTAAATGCCCCCAAAAAATTTATTTTACCACTTATAAGAAAAAGAAAACAATTAATTGCTTTCAATTAATAAACAATTAAAAGTCAATAAAACATGGTCCCCCCGCGAAGCATGATCTCAATTATTCGGCACGTGGGTTTCCCTCATAAATAATTGTTTGTGGTGCTTTCGTTAAATTAAATGCATGATTATGCCCACATGAGTGCTGTTCAACTAATTAATGCCCATCGCTGAAACACAAACATAGTATAACTTAGGGGTGTAAACGAACCGAACACGAACGAACAAAGTTTGTGTTCGTGTTCGATTTGTTTAAAATTTAGTTTGTTTGAAATAAGCTCATGTTCGTTTCTTAACGAACGAGCCGAACACGAACCGAACACGAGCTGTTCGCGAACGACGAGCCAGTTTGACATCCCTAATATTAATATATAAAAATAATATTATATATTAATTATATAACTTATATTATATAAATATACAATATCTATATTAGTATATTACTACTATAGTATATTAATATATTATTATTATTATTTTATTATATATTATAATTTATAAAATTTAATGTTTTAAAATATAATAAATTTTTTATATATAATTATTTTATATTATTTTATATTTCAAACAATAACGATTCGAACACGAACGAACGCATCACTGT
>NW_018223284.1:2089-3293 GCF_001263595.1 Phalaenopsis equestris
CTCGTTTACTTATCGAACGAATCGAACACGAACTCATTGACGAACCGAACACGAACTGTTCGCGAACAACGAGCTTTTTTGACAGCCCTAGTATAACTGAACAGTTATATATATATATATATATATATATATAAAATGAATGACTGGATGTTAATAAATGAGCCCTGATCATTCCTAGGTATGCTAAATATTTGAGTACCACACTCTACGCACGGGATATTCGAACCCATGACCTGAGGGGACTTACGACCTTCAGAAAGGTTGTTCTACTAACAGATCACGGATCGCACACACCCATATATATATCTATATATATATATATATATAATGGATCAATGGTGTGGCCTCAATCAATAGATGCCAGCTGTTGAAGTAAAAAAAAACAATGAAAACGATTGAATGCTCTATGCTTGACCCCAACCATATATGGCATATTTTCAAAAAAACACTTATAGTTTCAAAAATATGTGGAAATTTCAATAAAACAAATAAACAAAACTATGTCTTATGAAGTTAAAAGAAGATCATCATCCTCAAAAAATCATAAAGAATAATCTTTGCTTTTTCCTTGCACTTTTTGAATATGACAAGATTGTAGCATATAAAAATTTGATTATCTACATTAAAGTATATAATTATGCGAAGACTTGGTGAAATTCATCTCAAGCCAGTACTAATCAATTTTCGACTTCCAAACTCAAATTAGTCGTCTTTAACAAGCATCCCCTAAGTCTACAAGGTCTATTTATATCAGGTTGGTTTGACTATCTCCTCTAACTAAATAAATTAAAGTCAATGATAACCCGAGATAATGAAACCATAAAATCTTGATCGGGTTCATCAACATTCTCCCAACAATATGTTTTCTAAGTTTATAGTGATAAATTCCTACCATCTAAAATTCAATCAAATTCCATAACATAAAACAGTACATTACTGCTAATATATGTTGAATAATCAGAGCATAAACTGCCTTGAAAAATTATCACAGTGAACTTCATTGCATTGCAAAAACAGAACATAAACTCTTGATAAAAGCTGCGTTTTTCATTACATCAAGCCAAGTATAGACAACCAAAATCTTCCAAACATCATGACATCATTCTACACAAATCTCAAAGCACTTCAGATCTTATCATAACCAATCAAAATGCTTTAAAATTTGAGCAAGCTATGATATTTATTGGACATTTTTATAAAAAAA
>NW_018223285.1:0-1827 GCF_001263595.1 Phalaenopsis equestris
CAAAGTGTATTCTAATTAGGAGATAGAGCCATGTGGTGTTTTTAGCTCGTTATATTTTGTATAAATTAAATTATATTTTATATTTTTTGTATAAATCGTGACAAAAAGTAAATGACTTTAATAATATAAATAGAAATTTGTATTTACCAGCATATAATTGGACAAAAAAAATTAATATTTTATGTACTCATTGACCTTTCAAAATAAAAACAAATGTAGCATCAGATTGGAGCTTATTGAAGCCATCAATAAAAAGAACAAGTGTCAAAGTCATAAGTGTTTTGTGCCTAAATGACAATAATGCCGCAAGCTAAGAAGCTGAAAACAGAGAACAGAACTAGAAATATTTGGGAAATCTTTTTCTTAGAATATCATCTGCCTTACTTTCTTTCATTAGGAAATATATAGTAGACAGGAAAGGAAATCGCCCACGTGACTGTTAGGTGGCTATAACTAAGTAATCATATTAACTTAAAAGTGAAATTAAGCAATAGGCTATAAAAAAATAAGCAAGAAATTAAGGGCTAAGGGCCCATTTGGGGCAATTTATATATGTGAGGGCATTTTTTAAAACGTCTTGGTACTGTTTGATCGTGTGTTTTGCCTGCTTATCCGAGAACAATGTTTCATTTTTACACTAAACGCAGGCCGCGGGTCGAACTCGGCAGTCGACCCGCAGACCGCGTTTCAGGATAAGCTGCTAAGTGTATTAGCAATTTGTTCCAGTTGATTCTCAATATTTCTTTTTTTAGAACTTTGACTTTGCATTTGGTTACCCATTTACAAAACTACTTCTTATATAGATAACTTGTTTTCCTTAACTTGTTAGTTATTAAAGTCAGGAGGATAAGAAGGTCGATAGTTAGAACTACTCTAATTATTCTAGTTTCCTATTGGGATAACTTGATTGTTCCCCCATTGCTGATTTCCATCACCAGAATTGTTCCGGTTAAACTTGGGTTGATTTTTCCAACCTGGGTTATTAAAGTTAGAATATGGGTTATTAGGTTTATTAGAAACCACATGTAAAATTTCTAATGATTGAGAATCATTCATTTGTTCTAATAAATTTTCTTCACTTGCTTGAGGTATTTGTGAAAATTCATAGAACAATTATCTAACTTCTTAGATATCACAGCAACTTGATTTAACATGGTAAAAGCTTCATTATCATGAATACTAGCCACTCTTTCAGAATTTTCGCTTTTTGAGGGATATTAAAAATTATTAGTGGCCATTTCTTCAATTAAGGCATGCATTACTTCAAATGATTTCGAAATTAAAGATCCTCCAGCAGGAGCATCAATTATAGATCTAAGGGATCCTATTGACCCATTATAAAATATTTGAATAATTAACCAGTCAGGAAAAGTATGATGTTGACACTTTCTAAAGAGTTCCTTAAATCGTTCCAAAGCCTCATAAATTGACTCCCATTCATATTGAATAAAAGAAGTAATATCATTTCTAATCTTGACAGTTTTTTAGGAAGGAAAATATTTAGCCAGGAATTTTTGTGCCATTTCTCCCAAAGTTATAATAGAACTAGGTGCGGATGAGTTAAAGAAAAAGGTGAAAGTCTAAGTCTAATCACATCATTTGATACACTATCATATTTGAATGTAACACAAAGTTCTAGAAAACTTGAAAATGTAAATTTGGATCCTCAGTTCATGTTCCCCAAAGCTGATTATTTTGCACCATTTGTATTATTGCAGGTTTAAGTTTAAATGAGTTAGTCGTTACAACAGTGATTTGAATACTTGAGATAATTTGAATACTTAAGTGAGTATCATCTGTCATAGGGCTTGCATAATCACCTAAAGG
>NW_018223286.1:0-11136 GCF_001263595.1 Phalaenopsis equestris
AAAGGTGAAGAGTTTGAATTTCTAATGGTGAGGATACCTTTTCTAGTTTTCTAAGACTAGTCAATAGGAAAGTTCTATGGCTAGACCTAGGCTACTAAAGAAGTTTCTAGACCTCAACCAAAAGTGAGGTCAACATGAACCTAACCCAATGGAAACCTTTTATGAATCTTCATATATTGATCTTAGCCTTCTCAACCAAAGGCCAAAATTTTGGGCCTATCCACGTGAGTTTCTTAAAGGGTAAAGAAGGTTGGTTTAATGGGGGTGATTTAGGGTTTTGGGACAAGTGGAATGTTGTGATGTGTTTTAGTGCCTGAAAAACCAAGCCCTAGCCACCTAAGGTTTTCCTAAGTCTAAGTAGTTTTATGGAAACTCATCCTTTGAATCCTAACATGTTGGCCTCAACCTTCCAAGTGCTGGAGGTCAATGATCATCCATGTGGGTTCAACGAGAGTAAATAAGTGGTTTGAATTTCTATTTAGGTGGGCTCCATATATTGTCCTCTAAGATAGTTAAAAGGAAAGTCCTATAGCTAGATCCTAAGTACTAAGAGGAAGAAAAAGCCTCACCAAAATTGATGTCAACAAGCGCCAGTTCACTTTGTGCTCCTTTGCTCCATTTGACCCTGTTTTGCATCGTTTTCGCTTCTTTTTTATCGTTTTCGCTTCTTTTTTTTATCGTTTTCGCTTCTTTTTTTTCAAAACTCCATTTCTTGAATTGAAACTAAAAACATGCAAAATACCTTCAACTAAAGTGCAATATCATTAAAACTAAGCATAAAATGTATCTAAAGAGGTAGCATATTCTTAGACATGTCAGTACGTTAGGATTCTGCAGGACGCATTGTGATGACTTTTCTTTACAATTCATGGGTTGCTGGCGATGGACATTGGTGGTCAACGGGCACTGGTAGAGAGTGTTCGACGACTATATAAGTGGGAAGTGTTCGTCGTATCTGTGGCCTAGAAGTGATGCTAGACATTTGCTCCCCCAATCTTTAGTCCTCTTTTAGGTCAAGGTATCCCCTACCTCCCTTCCCTCTCAAGAAGGTGGTAAGATTCTTTTTATAGAGTCTTAGAAAGACCACTTTGCGAATAAGAAAGAAATTCAGACCGCTCTGTCAAACAACCCGGAGAGATTCCCTTGATTGAATTGTTCTAATTGAATATTTGAGTGCATTAGCAATGTCAGAATTGAGCGATCATAGGTCTGTTTGATTCGTCTCATTGAGGCGCTAGATTTAATTATATATTTATCAAAATTTGTATCCATTGGACTTTCAAACTATAAATTGAAAGCTTCCAAAAGTGAATTAATGACAATATATGGGTTTGGTTTGACTCGGATTTGACCAATATCAGTATCGTTTGATCCATCTCATTGAACCGATGAGTCTTTTTGTAAGTTTGATGAAATCAGAATTCTTGATGATTTTAAATCTTTGTTAGAGTATTTGTTATTCAAAAATCGAGATTCGTGATTTGCCTCAAAATTCATGTCCGATGATAAAGAATTTTTTAATCGTCTAATGATTTCAGTTATATTTTTTTAAAAAATTTCTTATAACATACTATATAATTTAATTATATTACAAATATCATATGTGATCTATACATTTAAATGAAAATATAATTGATTTATTTTTATTATTTTTAATAGTTTCGTTTTTACGAGCGGGCAATGAAATTTTGTCTGGCTTCACAGCCTTCATGGAACCTGCCGACGAATTCGGCGGCCAAATTCAACAAAATCACCGGAAAGCCGGAAGCGTACGCGTTAATTAGAGGCAAAATTGGCTTGCGAGAATCCTCGCATTAAAGACCTTAACAAAATACAAATAAATTTTTAAAATAATCGAGAAAAGAAAATTTAAGAAAATTTACTTGCCTGTCACACTATTCTTACGTATTTACATATCCAACCCTCAGTTTATTTTTTACGCTTTTAACACATTCATCACATTCTTCTCATAAATTTATGCACTTAAAAGTGTATTTAAAACATAGCTATTGTGAATATTTTTTTCAGCTCATAAAAATTTGTGTGGTATGCATGTAAATATGATTTTTATATTTATTTTAATATAAAAATGAATATTTGATGTGTTAAATATATATAAATACATAGGGATTGTTTGGTAAAATGTGAAAAGAAATATAGCCACCAAGCAAATCCAGAACTGCTTCTATTAAATGCTTGAACTTTTTTTATTTAAATTATTGAAAAGAAGAAAAGAAAACCACAAATTTATTTTCTTTAGACCAAAGCTTGAAAATTTGCAGTCGGCACCGACTTGCTCTTGGACCAAATTTATATTTTCGATCGTGTTTATTTTAAGATTATTAGCATTAAGAATTTTTTAAGTATGTTTTAGTGTAAGAATAAATTAAATATTTACATGAAAAAAATAAAATTGTACCACAAATTTTTTGAAGAGGCGTTTATTTTGTATTTACACACTAAATTCTTTCATATTCATATTTATTTTGTATTCTTTCATATATCAAATAAAAAAAAATTAATGTGAAAATAAATTTTTAAATTTGACTGTGCAATTCTTCAGCGAAGGCATTTTAATTTAATAAAATATTAAATTATTATCTAATTATTAAAATATTGTGTAAAAGTTATTTTGGTTAAAATATTTATTTTTTTTTTCAAATCAAATGAATTTTATATTATTTTTAAGTGGTATTTATTAGGCCTAACTGGCTAACATTTGCATGAAAAAAAATAAAATTTGGGGGAAGAAGAATGCCTATAATTAGTCTTTTCTTTTAATACATTTTATTTAATAAAAAAATTGATGTATTTTACATGTAAACTTTTAATTTGAAATTCTCAGCTCAAGCTGATTATTATAATTTTATTTCAAAACCAACAACCCAACAACTTTTTTTTTTGTAAGATTTCATCATAAATTTAAATCAATAATTAAATGTTATTATTAAATATTTTTTGCAATTAAATATAAATAGATAAATAGTAAAACAATAAATTATCATTAATTTTTACGAAATCACTAAAAAGCTTTTCGGATCCAGCACGGATCTTGATGCAAGCAATAGCATACAATAAATAGAATAATGTTAAACTTTTCATTAAATGTTATGCTTTTATTACTAAAATCAACTTTGTTTAGTTAGATGTGAAAATGGGGCATTTACATACATACCACACAATTCTTTTATAAATACTTATTTAGCACTTATTTTTCTTTTATTTACATTAACACTCTAAACTAACAACAAATCAAAAATATCACCCATAATAATACAAGATAATTGTGTGGTATTTATGTTGTAAAATTTTATTTAGGATAAGATTGCTATGCTATTATTCATTTTTATAATTCCGCTATTATTTTTCCTTGCAGACTTTCACAGTCAGTTAATTATTCACGTGACAATAAACAGCATTTTCTTCAATATTAGTTAAGAAAAAAAAAACAGATAAAATGATAAATAACGCCGACACTACTAAACAGATAATTAATACATGCATTTTGGGGTCAAATAATTACAAATTTGATAAAATTGAAAAATAATGCATTGAGATTTTATGATGAATTTTGATATTTTGAGTGAGAATTTAAAAAAAAATATTGAAAGTGGGACATACTAGATTTGTAAATAGAAATATTTTCAATGAATGTAAATTTAATAATTGGTTTACTTAAAGGTCCTATTTTTATTTCCATTGGCCAATATTTTGTTGATAAATGCTTCGAATAGTCCACTGAAGATCATTATCATGTTATTAGGAAAATGAGCATGAAAACAATACTAATTATTAAAATTCCAAACTATAGCAAGATTTTCCCCCAATGGTATGGAAACGGCTACTAATAATATATTGGAGCAAAGATTTGAAACATTAGTAGTTATATAACAGTGAATTAAGGGCTATTAATTACATTATTGTATATTCAAATATCGGGTCACAAACTCAGACTAATTTTGCTTAAAGAACCGGAATTAATTACATTATTGTATACAAAGTACTTCAATCCAGTTGTAAGTAGCGTATGATCAATAATATATACATTCGACAATTTTCAAGGTTAAACCTACTAATCGGGACAAAGGAAACCTATCACATAACTTGCATAGAGTTCCCCTTATGGCAGAAGTCTTATCCTGATTAAAATCCCCACCTCATATCTAACTGAAGGGGAGAATTCTTTTTATGGAAAAAAAAACCCAAAACTAGAGAGGCCTCATTCTTTTCTCTTTCTGTTTTTCCCTCCTTACATAGGAGGATTTTAGGATATTATACTGAATTGTGTAGTATCACAAATCATACCGGATCCTACGTCCCAAAAAGAATTTAACATCTTGGAAGGTACTGTGAGGGTGGATATTACACTTAAATTTTGAAGACAAGATCCTCCTCTGCATTATTCCAAAATTATAAGTGAGAATGATGGACGTAATAAAGGAATATGTGCACCTGCAGATAGAAGAAATGAGAAATCTAGTGATGAAAGAGGTGCAAGATTTACTTCAAGCATCCTGAACCCGTTCTAGAATGAGAAAACGTACTGGCTCTTCCAGGTCAGTGCTCGTGAACAACATACAGATGTAAGGAATATTGTAGCATGCCAAAATCCTCCAAGTGTGAGAAAGAACCTCCATCGAGGAGTCTTGCCTCCAGAGACACCACAACACGGAGTATCTCAAATTGAGATACGAAAATGGAGAATCCTACCACCAGATAGGCCAACTCATCCCAAAGACCGTCAAGATGAAGGGGTCATGTGAACACTCACCCCGACACTCAAAAAAGTGGAAACAGGCCATTATGAAGAAAATTTTTTTGGACCTAGAGAAGTATAGAACTGATTTAGTAGACAATCCCAAAAGAAGGAGAAGAAGATCCTTGTCAGAATCACTAACTAATGATACAAAAGAAAAACCATCAAGAAAACATAAGCCTTTCTCTATTGATGAAGTAGAAAGAAGAAGAAACATAACACATATTAGCCTTTCATAGATCTACATATGTATAAAGTAGAAATACACACGTACACACACATAATATATATATATATATATATATATACACACACACACACACAATGTAGGTCAGTAACATGCAAGGTGACATGATTTAAATCCCTTGGATCCTTAGCATAGTCATACTCATGTCAATCATGATGCTTTAACTCGCGTGGCTCACTGGGATCAACCCGGCAAGTAATGCTCATTAAAGCATCACGACTGACACTAGTTCACTTGTCTGTCAAGTCTGGCTCACTATCCAAGCACTCATAAAAATTAAAATGCAATCGGATGTATTATAGAAGTCGTGAGGTTAAGTGTCTCGTGAAAGCTGTGACTTAGGAAGGTAGAGGTTTCATGGAGGTATTGATACACCTGAAAATTACCTACTTTTTCATATATGTTTTATGCTCAATTATAATGATTTTTAATGATATTACACTTTAAAGGAAGGTATTTTGCGTATTTTTAGTTTCAAGTACAAGAAATGAACTTTTGGAGAAACTGAAGAAAAAAATGATGCAATTTGGAGTAGAAACGAGCAAGAAAGAAAATTCTGACTTGACACATTTTGATATGTCTTTCTATGCTTAATCTTCTTTACATTTCTCAAATAATGTTTTTCTCAAATGTTTTAAATGAAATTACACTTTAAAGAAAGGTTGTTTTTATGCTTATTTTGTAAGTATATATGTTAAGAGCGAAACACAACTAGAATAGGGTGAAACAAAGCTGAAACGGTGCCAATGAAGCAAAACAGTAGAGCTACTGCAGAATTGCGCATGATGCGCCAAAATTCAAAGAACTGGAGCATGATGCGCCAGCACTGGCACATGATGCACCAGAGATGACTTTTTGTAGATTAAGGTGGATCGGGACGAATTTTTGAGTGAATTTTCAAAGGGGCACTTGTTCTAAACACCCCTTAGAGTGATTCAATGCATTTAGACACTTTGGGAGTGATTCAAAGCATCTAGACACTTTGGAAAATTCTTTTATGAAGGGATATGTCTCTTAGATCAATAGCCATGTCTTTTTAATTCAAAATGGTTGACTTTTTGACAGAATTTTAGAGGGAACTTTGAAACCTTTTTGGATGGAGGCAGCCTCTAATAAAAGAGAGGAAATTCTAGGACCTTTTTGGAGGGAGGCAGCCTCTAATAAAAGAGAGATGGGAACAGACAAGAATCAACAAAAATAGGAGAGAAGTGTTGGGTGTGTCTGTGTGTGTGTGTGTGTGTGGGGGGTGGGGGGGGGGGTGGGGGTCTGAGAATTCAAGGGAGAGAGAGACAGTGAATGTCAAGAGCTTGGAGATTTTCTTCAAGGATTGTAAGAGGAGAGGGAAGGTGAGAGATTTCTTCTTCATTACACTTCTAAGAGAGAATTGAGAGTGCTTGTAAAGATTTGCTTTGGAAGGATTGTGAGATAAGTTGTGTTTTTTATTTGCTTATTTTGCAAACTTATTTTTTTATATGAAATTTGTGTTTTGTCTTTTCATTCTTATTTTGCAAACTTGTTTTTTTATATGAAATTTGTGTTTTGTCTTTTCATTCTCAGGAATTCTGATTAGTCTTCTTTATCCTTCTCCCTACTTTGAGATATAGTTTTGTGAAGAATTGATTTTATTTTATATGGCTTTAAATGTCAATAGTTTGTGGTGATTTGAACTCCGATCTTTATTTACTTTTCAATATGTTCAATTGAAATGTTAAAATGTATTGAGAAACATATATTTAGAGAGGGTTATGATTTCTACAATATGGTGAGAATCACATTTGATTTCATGGGAGAGTATTTCATCAATGGGGTTGAGTGCGAATAAATAAGGATATATACTTTGTTGGATGCAGAATTGGAGATTAATGATCCTGCTAATGACAGAGTAAAATCCCCAATTTAGCCTAGTTGATTGGAAACTAATGCAAGATTGTTTGCCCTCAGGTGAGGGAGTAGTGGGAGTTCTGAAATGACAACCAGTATCCTCCCAGCCTAATCACGGAATTAGGGACCAAACTTTGGATTAGTCAATGTTCTTTGTTCTTTATGCACTTGAAAGAGGGTAAAGAATAGGATTGCTCTTATTTGTCACAAAAGAATTTTCATATATTTTTAAATGATTTTAATTTCTTTATAATCCACATGCTTGTTGTAAAGGGGAAGGATGTTTTCTTAAATCTGAACTCCTTGTCACAAAACTTTGTTTAGTCTTAGTAAATTTAACTTTGAAGTTTAGAAATTTGTATACTTGGTTCTTTTAGTTACATTTCTGTAAGCATTCATTAAACCTATTTTAACTTGTCGTTCTGAATTTAATTTTTGTAGTTTGAATATTGTGATTTAAGTTATTATCATAAGAATTTCATTATCATAAAGTTATTATCATAAGAATTTCCATCTTCCAAACTAAGACTTGATAGTAGTAGACTAGGATTAGCATAAGGGATTTCTTACTGTGCTTCTCTGTGGGTTCGATACTAGGGTTTTTAAAAAAAGCCCTATATTACTTAAAGTGATACATGCACTTGCGTAGAACCATTAGTATGTGAACTATTTTATATATTTTACATAAAATTTTGATTTTGCACTTTAAATACTTAATATAAGTTAGGTCATGTTTTTTGCCATATTTTTTTAAAGAAAAATTGCTGCGTAATTTTTGGTTGGGTCAAGCTTTTGGCACTGTTACCGGGGATTTGAATTGACATAAAGCATGCAAAAAAATAACACACACTATAGGCACATCAAGTTTTTAGCGTCGTTGTCGGGAAAGCTTCGATAGGAACTTTAGGAGAATTTTAGTTAAATCTGTAAGACTTAGATATGGAATTTATAGTTTCATTATATAGTATGTTTAAATATTGTTTGATTATGTTAAATAAAATCCAAAATACCAAAAATATTTTTCATATCTGTCCTATTAGTTATGTCTTTAGTTTTGAATGCGTAGTTCAGAAGTTGCAGACTTTGAATTTTACAAGTCAAATTTGGAGAGAAGTTTTGGGAGAGATTTGAAAAGATTCCATGAATTTAAAGTACAACGATATAATGAATATTCAAATTTGGATTACAATGCTAGTAGCTTTGAAAGACTAAACCCCAAGAGAGTGGAAAATTTTCAAGGATATATGCTTACAATTTTAATTCCTCAGGTTGCAGATATTGAAAGGAAATTAGATCAACACATAGTTATTAAGGAAAATTTATTTGGACAATTAATTGAGCCTAATTATTTTGAAACTGGCAATGAGATACATAATTCTTATTTTGATTATAACAATCCAGGTTGGGAAAATCATTTAAATTTTAACAGGAATAATAATTTTGGAGGAGAAAACCAATTTTGGGAAAATAATCAATTTAATTTGACATGTTGTTGGAATAATCATGGCTATTAAAATAATGAACTTTCTTTTCCTCATAATTTTAACTTCAACCCAGAGATTGAGGAGAAGGATTTAATAGAAGAGGCTATTTTTCAAATGGAAAGTGAGTTGGAGTGTCAAGGGACATCAGTAAGGAATATGGAATACCAGCTGGGGTAGATTATTAACTCAATTAATAATCATCCTCAATTTAACTCCAACCCACAGGATGAGGAGAAGGAATTAATGTTAGAAGAGATTGTGATTCAAATGATGAGACAGTTGTAAAATCAAGAGGTTGCAATAAGGAATATATAAAACCAACTAGGGCAAATTATTAATGCAATTAACAGTTACGCCCACAGAGATTTTACCTAGTGATCCCGAGATAAACCCTAAGGAGATGAATAATGAGCAATTTAAAATTATCAAACTTTTATTTATAAGAGAATTCGATGATATGTTTCAAAAGAAATTTGAGTTGAGAAATGAGGACAAGGAGATTGAAAGAACAGTGAAAAAAATTCCTAAGGAATTAGAAAAACCTATTTCCTAAACTATGATAAATATAGAAAGACCACGTCTACCATTTTCTCAGTACCAAGGGGAAGAATTGAAAGACAATTGAACAAAAGAAAAAACCTAAAAGAATTTTATCCACAATTTGAATTATCTAGAGAGAATCCGATCCAAAATTTGGGAGATCTTGAAGTATCTTATAAAGTTATAAATCTTGAAGTATCTTATAAAGATCCATTTCTTATAAAATTTAAGGATGATATTAATATGAAGATTGAGAAAATGGATGATATTGAACAAGGATTACTAAAATGGAATTTTGATCCATGTGGAATCATTTATCAGGTTGATAACGTTAAACAAAGCGCTTTATGGGAGGCAACCCATATTTATCAGTGTGGTTTGATTTAGTGTGCTAGAGAGTCATGATTATTAGTGTTGTACTATGTTTGCTTTCGTTTAGATTGATTAGTTTGATTTATGACTGTAGATGTTTGGATTGTTAGTGGTTTGGTTTGATTTTTGTGTGTCATGAGGGAGGTGATTCCTTAACTTCCTATTATGGCTAGACTTATATATTATCTTGTAGTTGTTGAATTGATGAGTCCACTACAACTTGGGTCACCCAGACTTGAGTTTTATAAGAGACATGAATTTTAATAGTGACAATTCCATCTCAATTTTGTTACATCTTTTCTCTGTCTCTGTTTTCATTTAATAGGAGAAACTAACATATTTAATGAGTAACATAAGGATGAATTTACACTATCCTTATAACTGTTATAGGTGCTTAATTATTGGGATAAGGTGATGCATGAGGTTGGTGCTTGAGAACCAATATATCAGGGATAATCTTATCTTTGGGATTGGAATATATAAAATCATTTATAAGTACCCAATATATTTGTGTAATGATTCTATTAAAAATTGAAGTTAGTGAGATGCAATGAGTTAAAGAAATAATTGACCTCATTTATCATGTGTGTTTGTATTTTTGTTAAAATAATATAAAGATTTGGAGAACACATAAAAATATATATATATTCGTATCTTAATACCTGTTCTACTTGTTAGACCTTTCTTTCCATTTTATCGAGCATGTTTTAGTTTAGATTTACTTTCTATTGCATATTGTTCTATCTTGATGAATACTTGTAAATGTTTGTGATAGATAAAATTTCTAAACAGTTTTTCTTCCTGCTTATATTTTTTATATTGACCAAAGGATAATATGTTGAGATTTTCATATTTATTTTATATTATTTTTAATGATATTGCATTTTAAAGGGAGGCATTTTTTATGTTTTGTAACAGAAATGATGAATTAGGGTCATTGGGAGGCATTTTTTATGTTTTGTAGAAGAAATGATGAATTAGCGTCATTGGAGCAAAAATATACAAAAAAGGAGCGAATAGGAGCGAATTGGAGAGAAAAAGACCAAAATGTGAAGATTTGAACTAAGTCGCCGACGGTTATGCCTACTCAAGCTTTGGATAAGGCCAAATTTTGAAGGGATGCTTAGGTAACTCTAGGGAAAGCTCATCCACAACTTTAAAAGAACATTTTGGCCAAAAATTGAGGAGGCCCTGGAGTCAAGAGGAGGTGGTGAGAGTCTAGAGGCCCTAGAGGTTAGAGAGGTTCCATTAATGTGTAACAATTGTGAGGATTTCTTTGAGAATTCGTAAGAGTGGAGGGAAAGTGAGAGATTTCTTCCTCCTCGGTACTTCGAATAGGAATTCTGTGTGCTGTAAAGAAAGAAAGAGAATCAGAGGAACTTCAAGGAGTGTTCTTGGGGAGAATTTAGAGAAAAGTTATTTACTTGTTGTAGTTTGTATGACTTTGATTTTATATATGAATTCCAAGTAAAGAAAGGAAGAGATTCAGAGGAACTTCGAGGAGTGTTCTTGGGGAGAACTTAGAGATAAGTTATTTACTTGTTGTAGTTTGTATGACTTTAATTTTATATATGAATTCCGAGTTTTGTTGTGTTTTCCCCATGAGTTCTGCATAAATTTCTCAATCTTTCTCCTTATCTCGAGATTTGTGAAATGGTGATTTGAATTGGTGAAGCCATGAAAATGTTTAAGAAATTGTGATGATCTTTTCACTTTGATCTTAATTTACATTCAATTTGGCCAATTGATTTGTTAAATTATGTTGAGTTTTACAACTAAAGTGAAGATTACATCCAAGATTCAGGGAGGTCAAAGCCCTTGGAAGTTGGGTGCAAATAAATAGAAAAATATTATTA
>NW_018223286.1:11401-14201 GCF_001263595.1 Phalaenopsis equestris
ACAATTAAACCCTACTTTATATCATTAGTTATTTATTAGTTATTAAAATTATCTATTTATTTCAATTGCCTATTAGTGACAGATAAGCAAATTAAACGCCATTGTTGTGATTAAAGTCTTGCTTTTCTAAGGTCATAGTTCGTAATTCTAAACTACTCTCTCTGGGATCGATATCTAGGACTCCATTAGAGCCATATATTACTTGAGCAATACGTATACCCACATCTATAAACTTGCGATCAAGTCTTTGGACGCCGTTGCTGGAAATTAAATCTTCTAGTAGCGCCATCCAATTCTTGTATTTGTCGATTTACAAAAAGTCGGTCATATATTGAATGTTATACATGTTTAAAATCAAGTTTGGGGATAGGAAGAAAAATAAATTTTAAACTTAGTATACTTCCTTTTAGTTTAATATTAATGCAAGCATGTTTTAGGCTTGATTTACTTTTTCCTGCAGTCATTCTATCCTGATTATGCACGTATATGGATATGATAGGATGTTGTAGTAGTTAGGAGATTTAACTTTTACTTTTTCTTCCTGCTACATTCTATGGAATTAAGTGCAAAATATTTACAAATTCAAGTTTAGGGGAATGAAAAATTTCTTTTAAAAAGAACTAAATTAAATTTTACTTGGTCCACAATTAACTATCCCTCAATTAACTTGATTTTTAAATTTAATTTAACATAACCTTTGATATTAGAGTTTAACTTTAAATGACTATATTTATGTTTCTAAATATTATGGTAAATTTAAGCAAAAGTTTTTAATAATGAAGATCAATGCTAATGTTAAAGATATTTTGTATGAAAGGATAACACTATGTTTTTCTATTTAAAGTAAAGAAAATTGTATTTTTGAAGTATTAAGAATCTTAGAATTTCATTTAAGAAGAAAATAATGAAAATTTATGAAAAATCATCAAAACAAATATGAATTTATGAGTTTTAACTTTAAGAAGGGGATACTGAAGTTCTATGTTTTAATTTTAAGAAGAGGATAGTGAAGTTCAAAATTATCAAAAGTTATCCAGATATAGTAATTCTTACTTGAAAAAGAAAAAAAAAGGGATTGAAAAGATCCTAAATAAAAAAATAAAAGAAAGAAAAAGAAAAGAAAAAAAAAGTAAATGAGAGGAGAAGCTTAAGGAGATGTCTAATAAAAAATTGGCTTTACTTGAATCAACTTAAGTAAAAGGTCATATTTCATATTACATTTTCTAAACTAAACTTGTATTGGAGTATTAGTAGCATTACTAGTAAAGTTTTCATGATGTTCTTTATCATATGAATGTTCTAAGTATCCTCAATAAGACAAATTGCAATTCTTCTCAAAATTAATAGAGATTCAAAAATCTTAAATTTGAATACTAAGTACTCTTATACTTAGAGTTTGAATCAAAGTTATCAAAGATTTTTCTTAAATTTCACTATTTTATTTATTAAGCTAAAGTATTGAAGTTTATAAGGTAATCTCTTGTTGACCTCACTTTTGGTTGAGGTTTAGTTTTCCCTCTTTAGTAGCCTAAGGTCTAGCCATAGAACTTTCCTACAAACTATTCTTAGAAAACTAGAAAAGAAACCCTCACCATTAGAAATTCTACACACTTCTCTACTCAACTTGAAGTTCCACATATTGGTCCTAACCTCTAGCACTTAGTAGGTAGGGTCACTATTTGGGAACTCAAGATGAGTTACCCTTAGGACTGCTGGACCTTAGGGTTGACCCTCGGTGTTGGTCTAGGGCTTAAGGCACTCACTTGCAATCATTTACACTCACAATCACTTACAATACTAAACTTAAACTTCTAGGCTCTGGTCCCTTAATATTTTTGGGAAACTCTTGTAGGTGGTCCCCTAAACCCAATAGCCCTAGGCTAGGGTTTGGCTAAAACCACTACATAGAGGACCCAAGATGAGGTTTCCATTCATCCATGGCTTATTAATGGTGGTTGGCACTTCAACTCTACAAAGACACCCAACCCAGCCTTTTGCCCATAAATTCCCCCAAATTACCAAAATACCCTTCTTTGCCCCAAAATTCCAAAAATTCCAAAAAATCCCAAAAATCCCTAAAACCTCCCAAATATTCCCAATTTCATTTTTCTTAACTATTGCATGACCCAAGTTGGCCAATTTGGCCATCTTTGACCAAAACCCCCAAATTGCCCTTTAAAGGCTCATATTTTCCCCCAAATCCATCTCAAATGTCCACCAATTTGATCTCAATTGACCTCAATTCCAATGCTAAACTCAAATTTACTTTTGATGTTACCAAATTAAACCAAATATAAGCTCAATTGGTCCATCATTTGAACCCAATTTTGATTTAGATCAAAACCCCAATTTTGGCCCTATGACTTGGTTCCACCAAATTGAACCCATAGTCCACTCAATTGGCCACAAATTTTGTTAAAAAACTTTCATAACATCCCCATACATAAAACTTGACCTTCAATTGGCCTTGATGAGGCCTCAATTTCATTTGATTTCAACCTAAGTCCAAAAGCCCCAAATTGACCATGTCTCAAAATCTCACCAAATTGATGGCCTTAACCCCAAAATTTCTACTCCATCCCTTCAGGAAAAAAACTTCAAAACATCTCTCTAGATCATTTGCACCATTCAATTTGCACTTATCCTGAAGCTAGCCAAACCCGGACCCATGTCTAGCCCAACATGCCCTAACAAATTGGCCAAATTTAAAAAATCCCTCAAATTGACCTACCAATTGAACTCAAAATCACCTCAACCCTTCACCAACAATCTTCATAACACAATCTTCATAACAATCATA
>NW_018223286.1:14259-15837 GCF_001263595.1 Phalaenopsis equestris
GCACAAACCCAAACTTTGATCACTTGAACCCACAAATATAAAACAACTCAAAATTTAATCACAAACATCACACAAAACTACAAAGTCATCAAATTAACCCCACCTCAACCATTGGATAGATCCTAAGACTGAGCCAAAACCTATCTAACCACCTAAACTAAGACATGGACCAAAATTCCCCCCACCAAAATTCCCCCAAATTAAGAGATCTTATTTCTAAAAATGCACATGCTTAAGATACCCTTACCAAAACTAAACCTCCTTGCATTAAATTGCTTAGACAGATTCCCCTAGATGCCCTGAGCACCTAGGCACCTCCCCCTGCCATGGCCGGCTGGCCTAGTCACCGGAGAAGCTCAAAACCAAGAGCCACCCCCATCAAACTTCACCAAAATCTAACCTAGGGGCCAGCTCAGCCAAATTAAATTGTAGATCTCCTCTGCCCTCCACCTAAGCAGCACAATGCACCCCCTAATTGGCCATGACAGCCACCCCTTAGCCATTTTTATAAAAAGCACCTCCCACGGCCATAGGAAGAGTGCTGAAAATTTCCTAGAGAGACCTCACCAAACTTACCATAAAGCTTCCCTAAGATCCCCTCAGTGCATTCCAACTGTTTTCCCTCACCAATTTCCACAGCCGGAGTTCAATTTTGAGCTCGAAATCTTGCCGAAAATCAGGACAAAACCCAATACACATCCACAGTCTACGAAACTCAAATTAAATTCACCCACACCTTCACAACAGTGAAAGAAGCTTAAACCCTATCAAATCCCCCTCTCACAGAGCCTCTACCATAGCTCTAGACCAACACCCAAATCCGGTCGTGATCGAAATCATACCCAGGCCTTACACCAAGACCAAAGACTCAATCCCTAGTCTCTTTAGATCACGACGAACATGCCAAGACTCTCTGATCGAAGCTTCACTTCTCAAAGCAAAGGTATAAAACTTCTCTTCCTCCTGAGCCTATTTGAACACTCCATTTGTTTTGAGTTGATTTCATTGCATTACAACCTTATGGATGTGATTGTCTAGTCTAGGTGAGCATTTTAAAAAAAAATTCGTCTAATTTGGAAAAGAAATGAGAGACAACTTAAGGCTAGAAGATGGATGGTTCTCGGGCTAGGCTATCGGGGACGATGACGGGGAGTGGTTCGATCGCGCGTGTATCGGATGGATGGTCGAGATCAAGTCGGACAACACTTTGGAACATAAACCGTAGGCTGAGTCAGCGCTGAGGTGGATGGCAGCGTCGAATAGGATCTTGACGTGTGGGGCTTCGGAGCCGCCACAGGTTGATGTGGCGCCGCGCGTTTAAATAGATAAATAGGGATTTAAAAAATCATAAAATGATCCCTAACTTTAAAAATTCATATCTTCATGTAGAAAAATCACAAAAATAAAATAAAAATACCCTCTAGCTCAGTGAACATAGGAGACCAATGTGGAAATAATTTTAAGTCCATGTGATGCATAAAACCTAGGGGCCAGCTCAGCCAAATTAATTTGTAGATCTCCTCTGCCCTCCACCTAAGCAGCACAATGCACCCCCTAATTGGCCATGACAGCCACCCC
>NW_018223286.1:18784-33335 GCF_001263595.1 Phalaenopsis equestris
TGGAACTCATTAAGTTGAGTTTAGTAAATTCATTTGGACTAAGTGAACCCAATAGAAAATAGTGGTGCTGGAACAAGGGAACCGTAGGATCCTAACCGGTGTCGCTCTAATCAAATTTAACATGCCCTCATAAAATTTAAAGAACTACAACCATAGGGCCACCTGATTTGACATCATAACTTGACACACTAGAAAACTCAAACTCGTCGCAGGAAGGAGCTTGGAGCTAGCATGGTGGGTAGCACGGCTATCTTCAACAGCAAAACCTGTCTTCCCTAGCTAAACCAATCTTCCTTCCTTAGCTATAAATAACAATTCATAGGATTTCGAGGTTGTTTGCTTATGCAACGTAAATCCTCACCTTATCTTTAGGCCTTTGCATAGCCTTGTTATACAATATAAGCGCTAACTCGTCTTAGGGTTCCGAGGTTATCGTCTGTCACGACCTAAGCCCTCCCACCTTTCAGGCTATTTATGGGATCGACGAATGTAAGCCCTAACTAATAAAATTGGCAGGATGAAACACCTAAATATTACTCCTCAAAAATAAATCCAAACATTAGGATAGCTTGGGAAGTAACTAGGGATCTCCTCTGGATCCATGACATCCCCGAGTTTTTTCTCCTTTAGACTCTACAACAAAATGTTCCAAATTTGAACCAATCCCCTTTCACACCTCTACGTCCGATCTCATTGAAAAGTCCTACCCTTTGAAACTCCTTGAAGATAATGTTTCTTGATTTTTATCGAGAGTCCTCTTAGGTGATTTCGGTCATTTAAGATGTAATTAACTATAAGGGCTTGCCCTTATAGGAAGCTTGTATGAACCCAGCTTAATATAAATTTTATTTAATTCTTTATATTAAATAGGGGAACTTGTCGGCAAATACAAAGGTTTTGCAGACCAAACGGATGTCATATATTCCTTAGTTTATTTAATCGAGTCTCATCCTCAAGTCTTTAGATATAAAATTTGAGGTATAATGCTCTTTCATTTAAACTATGAAAAATATCTGGTCAGTTTGATTTCATATTTTTCTAAAACTAAATTTTTATGTAAATTAAAATGTCCTTCCGAAGCTGGCGACGGGATTTCAATTCCGGTGACCGACAACTTCTTATGGGCAACCCTCCAACCAAAAATAGCACTGACATCTCTATCCTAAATCATATTTTTATGTAGTAAAAGAGTTACCTGAGGACAAGTAACATTTAAGTTTGGGGGATTTTGATATGCCTAAAAATTACTTACTTTTTCATATATATTTTATGATCAATTATAATGATTTTTAATTATATTACACTTTAAAGGAAGGTATTTTGCGTATTTTTGATTTTAGGTACAAGAAATGAACTTTTGGAGAAAATGAAGCAAAAATGGTGCAATATATAGTAAAAACAACCAAGAAAGAAAAGTTTCACTTAGCACATTTCAATATGTCTTTCTATGCTTAATCTTCTTTACAATTCTCACATATTTTGAATGAAATTACACTTTAAGGAAAGGTTGTTTTCATGCTTATTTTTTAGGTATATCATGCTTATTTTTTAGGTATATATTTTTTAGGTATATTAGGAGCGAAACACAACTCAAACTGGACGAAATGAAGCTGAAACGGAGCCAAATGGAGCCAAATAGTGGAGCTACTACAGAGCGGCGCATGATGTGTCAAAATACAGAGAACTGGCACATGATGCACCAGAGATGACTTTTTGCATATTAAGGCTGTTCAGGATGAATTTTGGGCAAATTTTCAAAGAGACACTTGTTCTAAACACCCCTTAGAGTGATTCAATGCGTTTAGTCACGTTTAAACACTTGAAAGGTTCCTTTATAAAGGGATATGTCTCTTTGAACAATGGACATGTTCTTTGAATGCAAAAGAGTTGAATTTTGAATAGAATTTTGGAGAGATTTTGAATTCATTTTGGAGGGAGGCAACCTCTAATAAAAGAGAGGAAAGTCTAGGGCATGAGAGGAGTTTTGGGGCTTGTGTGTGTGTGTGTGTGTGTGTGTGTCTGTGAGTGAGTGGCTGGGAGTGAAGAAGGCAAGAGAGAGAGATAAAGAAAGTCAAGGGCTTAGAGATTTTCTTCAAGGATTGTAAGAGGAGAGGGAAGGTGAGAGATTTCTTCTTCATTACACTTCTAAAAGAGAATTGAGAGTGCTTGTAAAGGAAGAAAAGCTTGGATAGAACTTCTAAGGATTTGCTTGGGAAGGATTGTGAGATAAGTTGTGTCTTTTATTTCTTTATTTTATAAACTTATTTTTGTATATGAAATTTGTGTTTTGTCGTATCCTTCTCATGAATTCTGAGTAATCTTCTTTATCTTTCTTCCTACTTTGAGATATGATTTTTTGAAGAATTGATTTTGTTTTATATGGTTTTAAATGTCAATAATTTGTGATAATTTGAACTTCAGTCTTCATTTACTTTTTGATCTGTCCAATTAAAATGTTAAAATGTGTTGAGAACATATGTTAGAAAAGGGATATGATTTTTATAACATGGCGAGAATCACATTTGATTTCATGGGAGAGTATTTCATCCATGGGGTTGAGTGCAAATAGATAGGGAAACATACTTTGTTGGATGCAAAATTGGAGATTTTAAGGTGACAGATTAAAATCCTCAATTTGGTCGAGTTGATTGGAAACTAATGCGAGATTGTTAGCTCTCAAGTGAGGGAGTAGTGGGAACTCTGGAGTGGCAGCCATTATCCTCCCAGCCTAACCACATAATTAGGGACAAAACCTAAGATTAGTCAATGATTCTCTATAACACTTGATATGGAAGAGGGTAAAGAATAGGATTGCTCCTATTTAGCACAAAACAATTTTTATATGCTTTTAAATAATTTTAATTTCTTCCAAATCCACATGCTTGTTGTAATGGGGAAGGGTTTTTTCTTAAATTTGAACCCTTCATCACAAAACTTTATTTAGTCTTAATAAATTTAACTTTGAAGTTTAGAAATTAGTTTAGTATACTTAGTTCTTTTAGTTATATTTCTGTTAGCATTCATTAAACCCATTTTAACTTATCTTTCTTACTTTAATTTTTATAGTTTGAATATTGTGATTTAATTTATTATCATAAGAATTTCCATCTTCCAAACTAAGACTTGATAGTAGTAGAATCAGATTAGCATAAGGGATTTCTTACTATGCTACTCTGTGGGATCGATACTGTGGCTCTTAAAGAAAGCTTTATATTACTTGAAGTGATATGTGCACTTGCGCATAACCATTAGTGTGTGAACTGTTTTATATATTTTATATAACATTTTGATTTTGCACATTAAATACTTAATATAATTTGGGTTAAGTTTTTTGCTATATTTTTTTAAAGCAAAATTACTATGTAATTTGGGACGGGTCAAGTTTTTGGCACTGTTATTGGGGATTTAATTGACATAAAACACACAAAAAAACAACACACACTAGGGGCACATCAGGTAGCACCAAAATGGGTGGGCTTGTCATGGAGATAGCAACACGGAGGAGTGGGCTTACTATGATGTCAGCGACCCAAAGGATTGGTGTGTTGTATAGGCAGAGACCAAAAAAGGGTGACGATCCTCACTGAGGAGAAGGATGCAAATGGGGTGAGTGTATGTATGGACGCTCAAAATGCAACTCAAGGATGTGATAAAAATTACACACGATTTCATGCAAGACATATAGTAGATGAAGTATCATGTTTGGTCAACTTGGTATTAGAAATCACTAAGGAGAATTACACTCTGCCCTAATAATGACCAAAAATGCATGCAAATGCAAAAAGGGTATATTGCACCATGCAAGCAAGAAGACTCATGCACATGCACAAAATACAATCTGTAAGTGATTAGTTGACCTGGTCTAGGTGACCAGTTAGACTAAGTGATCTGTTGGCCAGGTCGAGGTGACCGGTCGAACCAAAATGGCCAGTCAATGTGGTCAAAGCAATCCGTCAAACAAAAATGTTTGATCAACCGGATCGGGGCGACCGGTCGGACCAAAGTGGACAAATGACTGAGTTGAGATGGCTGATCAAGACAACGTGCTATGCTGACTTAGCCAGGGTGGCCAGTCGAGAAAAAAGTGATGTCAACTGGGTAGGGGTAGCAAGTTAAGGTAAGAGTGTTGCCGATAGGGTGAGGGCGGCCAGCCGAAGTAGAAGTGATGTCGATTAGGCTGGGGCAGTCGATCAAATTAGAAATGATGCATTAAATGCAACATGATATGGTGCAATTAATCACAAATAATGCGATCTCACATAGGTGCATAAGATTCAACACTTAGATGTGTGACATAACCACCTCCTAGTTTGGCGAGTTGTGTGGGGAGTTCCATCTCTAGGTCTCTAAAAGGGAAAATCTCCACGATGTTGTGGAATATGCTAGCTACAAAGGTTTTACCATTGCACAACTCATGATTTTGCAGAGTGAGCAAGCTACAAAGCTCTTTTCACATTGCAAAATCTAAACGTCTCCACCCCTCCAAGGAAAGTTCTCATGATTTTGCAAAGTGAGCAAGCTACAAAGATCTTTTCACATTACAAAATCTAAACGTCTCCACCCCTCCAAGGAAAGTTGGGGAAAGCCAATGCAAGGGGAAATTGGGATTCCCACATTCTAGGATTTAAGTCTAGGGTTCACAAAGGGAGATCACTTAGCTTCATGTCGGATTTGGCCATGCATTACATTCCTAGCCAAGGGCTTCCTCTACAAAATCAACAACCAATACATGAGAGTGTGGCATCGCCGACTAGCTTCGGCCATCCAACTTACCCAGTCTGAGCGACCAAACTGGAAACACCTATCTCAAACTATTTTTAGGGCTAGATAAGAAAGAAAAGCATAGAGTGTGGCATCGCCGACTAGCTTCGGTCAGCCAACTTACCCAGTCTGAGCGACCAAACTGGCAACACCTATCCTAAACTATTTTTAGGGCTAGATAAGAAAGAAAAGCATGAAGGATTTAAGAAGTTTATACCATCGCGATGGTTACTCAATGTCCAACGAAGTCTAAAAAGAATCTCTTCCCTCAAAGGATAGATGATGCCCATGCTTTTCTCCCACTAATGATGAAGTTCTCCTTGCAAGAGATTCTAGCAACATCATGAATCTCGAAAGAGGTTGTATTGTGAGTAGGACCATCAACAGAAGATAAGCCATAGTTAGGGGTTTTATCGAAACAATAAGAGGAAATTGTAAGGGATGGGAACGCAAGAAATTTTATCGTGTATAAAATGTTGGTGAGGGAGTTTACCCAACGAAGAAGGTGTGTTGGCAAAGGGGTCACTATGGGAGTGATGCCAGTGTGTGAGAAATGATGGGTACTCTAGTCACCAACATGTGGCATCAGTGCTAAGGCTCACAAAGAAGAGAAACAGGGGCAGGCGGCTTGGTGCCTGAAGTGCAACTGACAGCGAGGTGAGGCCGACAAAAAGGCAAGGGAGACATTGCAGAATCAGAGGAGACAACTCAATTTCATGAAGAGGGAGGCCAGGGCACGTACTACAAGGGCTCCACTTTGGTGAAAAGTTGGTTGATATTGGGGATGCTAGCGGGAACACTGAAAGACAGCAAGGGTGCCTGCAGAGCGAGGAGGAAAGCATGGTTGCGGTCTCACGTGGATGGGGCTAGCTCACTGAGAGAGCCATTCGGGAGGGAGGGAACGTGCGTGAGTTTATAAAGGTTAATTTTTATTTTATTTTATTATTATTTTTTTAATATCTCTCATTAAAAATCCTCAATTTTTATCTTGCGGGCTCATGCATGAAACATAGCAAAATGGGTGTCCTGTCTATGCAAAATTTATGTTTCGAGCACACTCGAGGGCTCCATTTTACTATCTGAGGTCATCTGGATAGATTCTTCTATGAACAAGCCATTTTAAGTCAGTTTTGCATGCAGCATGGTGAATGAGATCTGTTGACCCAATTGAATCTGTTTAACAGACAAAATTTTGACCGGCATTTGCCTAAATGTGACCAATGTCTAGTAGAATAATTTCGGCTGCATGCCCCTCAACACACATCAAAGTGTATCAAATGGATGTCTTTCACTATGGAAATCAACTTTTTCTCAAGAAAGGTATCATAGTGCTTGAGCGGACATCCTACACTCATGACATCAAAAATTGATGCCGCTCAAGAAAGGTATCATAGTGCTTAAGCGGACATCCTACACTCACGACATCAAAAATTGATGCCAACATTATTTATCATGAGTATAGATTAAACGAGCAAGTTTTTGCCTATTTACAAGCCAGGAAGGTGATGGAAAAGAATCAAGGGACCAAAAAATTTGCATGGATAAACCACCTTCATAATTACAAGGAGTTAAAGTATGAAAGATCCCGAGAAAGTTAAAATAGGGCGAATAGCTCTATAAAGTATGTCAGATCATACATGCCTATTACTAAGGAAAGACTATATGGAACGGTGTTACACACTAATGGTTATGTTCACATAGAATAAAGGTTTTGGAAAGCAACAAAAAAGGTACCAAATCCTGGAATGAGTAATGATCGAACACAAAGGCTTGGGGAACTTCTCAAATAAGCTCCATGTTAGGGATTATGACTGCATCCAATTAAGCATTGATTAACCATTTGACATTATCGATATTGAATTTTTAAAAGAAACAAAACAAAGTCATCACTCAAGTTCGCTCAACGAAGATGAACTAATCTTTTATTAAAATATTTAAAATAATATGAGGTCGAATCCCAATAAACTAAAGAAGTCAAATCTATCGTACTTCTCATTTTCCATTACACCTAGCTGATAATTTTGACTCCAAAACACTGAAATAGATCCCTAATTTGAATGAATCCATCACAGCATTATAGAGCCAAAATTCCTTCTCCCACTCTCTCTCTCCCTCTCTCTATGTTTTTCACTGGCAAAGAAGGAAGGTAGACTCATCAAAAACCTTTTAGATGGTACTAAAAGGAGTTACCATGGTGAGCGGTTCTTCTAGAAAACGATTGTGCAATCCTCTTGTATAAAGAATAGGAGAAAGTGGGAGAGAGAGAGAGAGTAATAACCCAGAAAGGGGGGAGTACAACACTGAGCTCACAATAAGAACTCACTCCACCTTGTCGGGACTCAGGAGAGAAATGAATCAATTTCCCCAAAAGGCAAAAACTCTTTAGTTATTGTGTGGGGGAAGAAGAGTTATTTTTAGTCCTGAAGGGGGAGTTCCACTCCGTGAATGAATCCTAAAGCAGTGATTGGACTTAATCGGAAGGGATACCCCACTTTCAACAGTCAACCCGCTGAAAATTTTTAAGTCCTATAAATAAAAAATAAGAAAAAAAACATAATTCATTCATCGGCACTTTTGTCAAATACAACTCTCTAAGTACATACTTAATGCATAGAGATGAATTTGCTAATGCCAACTTAATATTCAGTCTCTCATGTGGGAAAAGGTCGGGGATGGATTCCTTTTATAGTTGGAGTGGAACAAAATCCATGGAGCCATTGTTGACCTCACTTTTAGTTGTGGTCTAGTTTCTTCCTTAGAAGCCTAGAATCTAGTCATAGATCTTTCCTGTTGACTATTGCTAGAAGACTATTAAAGGAACCCTCTGTTGACCTTACTTTTGATTCTAAAATGACACCCATAGATTAGACATAACTTGAGTAACCCCCTCATTCAGGATTCTCATACATCTCATAAAGACGGTCAATTGGTCAAATTGGTCAACATTGATCAAAATGATCAAAAAAAACCCAAAAATTATGATCGATAAGAAAAGAATGGTCTACCAACATTGACCCCTTTGAACTTATCTAGGGCCCCCAAAACCCTAAAAATTGGATTGACTCCCAATATACACTTTCTGAGATCAAACCATGATAACACCCCAAAAATGATTAGATCAATTGTGACTAACCTTGCTTTGATCAAACCCTGACCCAATTTTTACCATAATAACCATTTGGTTAGTACAGTCATCCAATTGACCTAATTGGTCAAATTGGTCAACATTGATCAAAATGATCAACTTTGGTCAAACTTGGTCAAACTGAACCATTTGATCAACCTAGACACCAAATTGGTCAAATTAGACTGTTTAATCAATCATGGACCCCATTGTTCAAGCTTCTATCAAAATGGTCAATTTTTAACCTCTTGGTCACCACATTAATCATTTGGTCATCGAGAGACCCAAATTATCACCATATGTTCAATTTGACAATCCTGGTCAACCTTAGTCAACCTTTGTCAAACCCAGGTCATACCACCAGATCTAAATGTCTAAACTAACCATGACTTGGTTAAGTAACTCATCCTGGTCAACCATGGTCCACTTGGTCAAACTTGGTCAACATTACATTTTTTGGTCAAAATTAGGTCTTTTAAGCAATTTATCTTATTGTCTTAATTAATTAATCATTTAATTGATTAACCATAATGAAATTAAGGATTATTAAACCAAGGATTTAAGTTTAAAATCATGGTTTAAACCCATGGCAAAACAAAATACATGGTCACTTTAAACCCATGCTTTACACTCGAAACTTGAATTCACCTTATAAAAAACTTGTCAATGGGTCACCCATAACCCATGCAACTTAACATGACATGAAAAACACTTATAAAGGACCCATGAGACACTATTTTGACTTAAGTAAAACAAAAATAATCGTGAGGTCATTAAGAGGGAAAGGGAAGAGGCGTGATTCCTTCATGAACCATGGAAGGAAGACATGATGAGATGATCACTCACCTCACCCTCTACCCAGTAGGAGAAAGTTTAGTCAAGTCATTATCCTAGCCATGATTAAGCTCATCAAGACTAAAACATGGAAGTGAGGGAAGAAGCTTATGTGTCACTTCATTCCAAGCTTATCCAATGACTTGTAAGCTCATGGGGTGAGGTTAATCCAGCTCATTTTCAGAGCCTTATCCACCTCTCCATTTACCCAATGAAAGCAAGACAAAAACCATGGCTAAGTTCCAACATTTATGAAGGCTCATCATGAATATCATTTGGAAAATATTATCCATTATTATCCTTAGCTTGAGATTTATCCATTCGTCATCATAAGCCATTAACAGCCTTCCCCAAATGATTCCATGCTCTATAGCCACCTTTAATGGCTATAAAAAGAGGTCACCCGTGATTAATAAATTGAAAATAAATTTGAAAATGGTTAGAAAATTTAGAGCGATGCTTTTAAACTCTAAAATGAAAATTTTTGGCCATTTGAAAACTCAAAAATGGCATTTTCATCATTTAGGGACAAAATTGTAAATTTCAAGTCCTAAACCCTTAGATATAAACCCCAATCTAGATCAAAGGTGAGCCCAAACTCTGACCAATATAAGGTCTACTTATCTCCTAAGGACTATTGGGTCTAACCCCTATAGACTCAAAGTAAAGATTCCAAATGTTGAAATCAAACTCACATGACATTTAGGTCTAGACACATTAGACTTAATCTGAATCTAGGACAGACCAGACATATACAATGAAGATCAATCCAGGTGAGCCCACACTTCACAAAAACATAATTAGGTCTAAACCACAATTAGACCTAATTAAACTCTGTTTGACCTAAATCACATTAGATTTAACATTAGCAATCCTAATTAGGTCTATGCTCCAAATAGACCTAATTAACCTCTTTTAAGCCTTAATGACATTAGGCTTAACATAATTAAACCATAATTATGTCTAAGTTCCAATTAGACCTAAATAATTACCATAGATCTTAACAACATTAGGTTTAAAACACATTGAACCTTAATTAAGTCTAAAACTCAATTAGACCTAATTAAACTCTATTAGACCTTAATCACATTAGGTTTAACATCATAAACCCTAATTAGGTGTAAACCTAAATTAGACCTAATTAAACTCTATAAGACCTTAATCACATTAGGCTTAAGATCATCAACCCTAATTAGGTCTAAACCTCAATTAGACCTAATCAAACTTTTTTAGACCTTAATCACATTATTTTTAACATCATAAATCCTAGTTACGTCTAAACTCTAATTAGACCTAATTAACCTCCTTTAAGCTTTATTGACATCAGCCTTAACATAACTAAACCCTAATTAGGTCTAAATCTCAATTAGAACTAATTAATCACCTTAGATCTTAACAACATTATGTTTAAGAAATTAAACACTAATTACATCTAAACCCCAATTAGACCTAATTAACCCTTTCTTTAAGCCTTAATCACATTAGGTTTAACACATTAAAGCTCAATAAAGTCTAATCTTATTCAGAACTAATTAAATCACATTAAGCTTCACTTACATTAGGCTTAATCAAACTTAAACTTCAATTAAGTCTAACCCTAATTAGACATAATTAACCACATTAAGCCTTACATACATTAGGCTTAATAAAACTTAAACCTCAATTAGGTCTAACTCTAATTTAACCTAATTAAATACATTAGGCCTTACTTACATTAGGTTTAATCAAACTCAAATCTCAATTAGGTCTAACCATAATTAGACCTAATTAAACCATATTAAGCCTTATTTACATTAGGCTTAATCAAACTTAAACTTTAATTAGGTCTAAACCTAATTAGTCTTAAATAAACCATATTAAGCCTTACTTACATTAGGCTTAATCAAACTCACCCATCACTTAGGTTTAGGTCTAACCCTGATTATATCTAATTAACCATAGTAAGCTTTACTTACATTAGGCTTAATTAACCCAAACCCCAATTAGGTCTAACCCTAATTAAACCTCAATATACAAATTAAGCTTTACTTACATTAACCTTAATATACTTAAAAACAAATGAAGTCAAACCCTAATTAGACCTAATTAACCATATTAATCCTTACTTATATTAGGCTTAAACCCAAATACGTCTAACTTTAACCCGATTTAATAAAACTAATTAAACCTTACCCATGTTAGGTTTAATTAAACTTCAAACCTAATTAGATCTAACCTAAATTACCTTTAATTAAACAGTTAAGTCTTAACTACATTAGACTTAACTCAACTCAAATCTTAGGTTTAACCTAACTTGAACCTAGGTCAAATCAAACCTAAAGGTTCAACCTAAGTTGAACCTAACTTAAGTCAAATTCTTAGGTTGTCAACACAACTTGAACTTAAGTCAACAACAAACCCTTAGATTCAATCCAATCTAAGTCAAACTCTAGGTTCAACCTACCTAAGTTAACTTAGACTTTAAGTTCACCCTACATTGAACTTAAATTGGCCCAAATCATAGTTTCAAACTATATTGAACCTAAAAATCAACTCTAAGTCCTAACCACATTGGACTTAAATTAATTTGAAATTTTAGGTTCCACATTGAACCTAAATCAACCTTAGGTCCTAATCACGTTGGATCTAAATCAAGTTGAAGTCCTACCTAAATTTAACTTAAAATCATTTCAAACTTCAGGTTCAATCCGTACTGAATCAAATTCAACCTCAGATCCTACGTACACTAAATCTAAATAAACTTTAATTCCAAACCACATTGGGCTAAAAACCAATTTAAATCTTAAGTTAAATCCATATTGAACTTAAATCAATCTTAAGTCCTACCTGCATTGGACTTAGAACCATCTTAAACTTTTGGTTCTACCTACGTTGAACCTAAATACATTTTATGTCCAACCTACATTGGACTTAGAACCATCTTAAACTTTAGGTTCTACCTACGTTGAACCTAAATCAATTTTAAGTCCTATCTACATTGGACTTAAAACTATTTCAAATTTTAGGTTCTACCTACATTGAACTAAATCAATTTTAAGTCCTACCTAAATTGGACTTAAAACTATTTCAAATTTTAGGTTCTACCTACATTGAACTAAATCAATTTTAAGTCCTACCTAAATTGGACTTAAAACTATTTTGAACCTTAGGTTCTACCTACATTGAACTAAATCAATTTTAAGTCCTACCTAAATTGGACTTAAAACTATTTTGAACCTTAGGTTCTACCTACATTGAACCTAAATAAATTTTAAGTCCTACCTACATTGGACATAGAAATATTTCAAACCTTAGGTTCTACCTATATTGAACCTAAATTACCTTAAACCCTACTTACATTGGGCTTAAACCATTTTGAACTCTAGGTTCTACTAATATTGAGCCTAAATCATCTTCATACCTTAAGTTCTATCAAAATTGAGTGACATCAATCTTTAGGTTTTACCAACATTAAACCTAAATCTTAAGTTTAATCTTCGGGACCTCAATCAAATTTTCCTAGGTCTAACCAACATATGACCTAAAATAAATAACATCATAAGAATCCATCAACCCATCAACATAAAATCTACTTTAAAAGATATTAAAAGTTAAAATTGGACCTAAAATGCAACTAGGTTTGAGAAGATATTTATGAAGAGGTAACCCATGGTCGCTAATAAAATTTCTTCCAGTCATTTATGGCTAGTCAAACCGCAAACATAATGACCTGAGACGATGGAACTATGGGATCTTGATCTGGTCATCCCAAAAATAAACAAAAAAATGAAAAAAAATCAATCGGTTAATAAATCGTGAATAACCTAAAATTTTCCAACCCCTAAAATACAAATAAGACATTAAAACATAAATTTAACCCTAATGCACAAAGATCACCGAATGCAACTTGACTAGTTGTGTTTAGATCTACAAAGATTTCTTGGGCGACGCAATCTACCGTTGCTGACAAGAATCTTTTGGTCCTAGTTTAAACATCTTTTGGACTAAGTATATTTGACTACTTTACAGCCTCGGGATGATGGAGCCATAGAAATCTTGACCAGGTAGTTTAAAAATTATTCAACCAACTAAATTGATAAAATTGAACATGATTTCATGCTAACCAGGTTTTGTTTTGTTGTTTCGTTAAAGATACAATAAATTGCACTTTAGATTTACTTTGTATTTTATAGGGTTTGCTAACTCTGTTTTACAGGACAACATTCTAAAGAGGAACCTCGAGACAATAAAATAACAAAAACATGACCAACAAAATAAAATATAATATAACAACATGACATGACATAAATCAAAACAAAACAAAACAATGACATCAAAACAACCAATCCTCTAAACAAAATGACAACAACAAAACATTAAAAAATAAATAAAACAACATTAACAAACAAAATAAAACAAAAACTTTAGCCATTAAAACAGAAACCCATTACCCTAGGAATAAACATTTGATGTTTCTTTCGTTGACCTCTAAATATATTATAAGAATGGGAGTTAACGTTAATCAAGAGTTTTCTAAGACAGTCTTGAGTATCTGAGATGTAATTAACTATAGGAGCTTGCTCTAATAGAAGAAAAAAGAACTCGGAATAGGTAATATACATAAATCTCTGGTTACAAAATTTTCATATGGTTTTCCTTATACAAAAAATCATTTTCTTTATAATGTCTTCCATAATGAAGATCATTCCGACCTTTCTTTTCTCATATTTTCTATTCTTTTCTTCCTTCTCCTAGTTTCTTAACATCTGAGAATCTGTCACATTATTCAAAAGAATAAGTTTCTTGGAGATTAGGGCAATAAAATAGATAAAAAAAGTGGTGACTCCAACCAAACAACAATATAAAACCAATTAAATGACAACATAATCGACGGCGATCGGCTGGAAGGAGCTTCTGGGCACCATCAAGAGAGTGGCAACTCCATTAGGGATTTTTCTCTCTCCTCATCTCTTGGCTAATTATTTGTTCTTCATTCAAAGATATTATATCTTTTGATAGATAAAGTTATGATCTCGGTGAAAATATATTTTTTAAAAATTTATAGTTTTGACTTTGCTTTACAACGGTGCCAAAAACTTGATGTGGTTTTTTATGAATAATAATGTTAAGCACTTAATGTTGGGATTCTACACAAGTATACGTATCGTTATCAAGTAATATAAGCTTTCTATTTAAATCCCAAATATTGATCCCATGAGAAAGGTTTAAATTTCAGATGATAAATTAACTAGGAAAATCAAAGAAATAAAATGAAATTACTGTCACTATTTCGAATGTTTGAGAAACTATCAAAACTAAATTATTAACTACTAGAAAAATTTTAATGCGATGTTTAAAATAGTAACTACTAAACTATGTTTATGTGATAAAGTTATCTAATATGAAAAGCATCTTTCCCACTACAATGAGTTTTTAGTGAAATGAGATGAGATAAATGGTTTATATTTGTATTATACTAAATAGGAGCAATTTTAATTCTATACCCTGATTCAGTGTTAAAGAAAATCATTGGCTAATCTTAGGTTTAGTCCCTAAATCCGTAGCTAGGCTATGAGGATAATGGCTCCCACGCTAGAGCTTCCACTTCCCTTCCTTTGATGGCTAACTCTCACTTTAGTTCTTAAACACTAAGATCAAATGGGGATTCTAGTCTGTCACCCTAAAAATCTCCAATTCTACACCCAACAATGTATATTTATCAATTTATTTGCACTTAATTCCATGAATGAAATACTTCTTCATGGACTTAAATGTGATTCTTACTCTGTTGTAGAACTCATACTCCATTTATCGGATCATATGTTTCACAACATATTTTAACAATTCAATTGG
>NW_018223286.1:33462-50472 GCF_001263595.1 Phalaenopsis equestris
ACTTCATGAGAAAGATACAATAAAACACAAATTTCATATACAAAATAAAGTTCATACAGCAATAATAAACAAACAACACTTATCTAAAACTCTTTCTCAAATTAAATCCCTTGTAACCTCTCTTAGGAAATGTACGAAGAAGAAATCTCGCACTTCTCTCCCTCTCCAACATTCTTAGAGAAGAATTCACACTCAAACTCCCCACAAAAACTCAAAACTATAAAGAAAATAAACCACTAATGGTGTGGAATGGCCTGAAAAGAAGTAAAGTGGCACGAAAGAGGGCGAAGAAAAACCAAGAGCGAGTGGAGGAGTGCAAAGAGATGCAAAGGGGGGCCTTTTCTAATCAATTTTGTCCTTAAATAGAGCCTAAGGTCAATTTTCCAATATGTGCTTTCAAGGCTCTTCAAAAAGCGTCCAAATTCGTCGAATCTTCTAGAAACATGGTCTGCATAGACACTGACGCTGTCGGCTCCTGTTCTAGTTTCGTCGGCGTTAATGGCCATTTAAATTAATTCATACTCTCTATCAAACAACATCGTCAGTGCCCAGTCTAGCGCCGTCGATGCTGAACAATTTTTCCAAAAACTCTATTTTGACTCCAAATTTCATTCTTTTTGCTTCCTTTTTACTCCATGTCCTAAAAATCAACAACCTGCAACAAAACATGAAAAATACCTTCCTTTAAAGTGTAATATCACCAAAAATGAGTATAAAATATAGGTCAAAAAATTCATATATTTTTTGTGTATCAAAATCCCCCAAACTTAAATGTTACTTATCCTTAAGTAACTCCTTTACTACATAAAAATATGACTCATGGCAATAATATTAACTTCTAGATTTCTATATTTTAGTCCACTAAATATAATAATATAACTTAAGAAAAATGTAAAATAACTCTAGTTAACACTAAAGGTATAAGAATATCTAGCAGTCAAGTCTAAGATTTTTTATTCTCTTTTCTTTCAAGGAAAATTGTAAATTATTCATATTAAAGCCACTTAGAGTATCCTAATGAAAAAAGCTTCAAGAAAATTTACTAATAAATATGCTAATACTGAATATAATTTTAGAAAATGTAGCCAAGCCTTCTTCTTTAAGTTGATTCAAGTGAAGCCAATTTTTAATTAGGCATTTTCTTCAAGCCTCTCCTCACATCATTTTCTTTTCTTTTCTTTTTCTTTTGTTTTCTTTTTCAGAATCATTATCAATCCTTTTTCTTTTCTTTTCTTTTCTTTTTCTTTTATTTTCTTTTTCAGGATCATTATCAATCCTTTTTCTTTCCTTTTTCTATTTTAGGATCATTTTCAATCCTTTTTCTTTTCTTTTCTTCTTTCTTTTTTTTTATGTGAGGATTACTATATCTGGATAGACTTTAATGATTTTAAACTTCACTATCCTCTTCTTAAAGTTAAAAACTAACAACATTACTAAAATGCTTCCCAATGTACCTGTTAAATTGAAGATTTTGCATGAATGACTCAAAAGTAAAGGGTGAAAGAAAACATTTAATGCATAAAGAAAAGACTTACCTGTTGAAGGTTCTGATTTGAAACTTAACTCTGAAATATTGCATGTGCTAATATGAAAAGCTACAAAACTTAAAACATTAAATAACACATAATACACATAAAAATTTGCTAAGAAAGAGTTAAATACAAATACATCCAACAATGTACTAAAAACTAAAAACAGTGCTAAAATGGTTCCCAATGTGAAAATAGTATCACAAATTTACAGTTCACAATTCAACATAACATTTAAAATAAAGTGTTATACTCTAAAAACAAACAGTTTCAACAATAAAGTGCAACCAAACATAAACTAAACAAAAATCTAAAAAAAGCATCACCAATCATCATCATCTTCTTCTTCTTCTTCCATATCCAAATTTTTATCCAAATTTTGTTGTTGATTGTTGTTGATATGGGTTAAAGACAGGGTGAGTAGGGAACTGAACAGAGTGATCACCTCTCATGTATCTGACCATTGCATCATCATAAGTAGCATCGTATTCAAAATTCTGTTGTTTCAAGTCATCATTGTGAGCATTTATGGTCTGCATATTTTTCATTTTACTCTCCATTCTCAAGATATCTCTCTGTTGGATCATCATCTGCTTCATAAGTTCCTAGATAGTAGGGGCATTGGAAGTAGTACTTAAGTAGAAGGAATATCCCTGGTCCTACTCCCAGATCACCATCCAACATGAGATTCATAAGTCTTTATATTGGCAAGCTCAATAGGTTTTAGAGGTTCAATCCTCTCCTCATCTACTCTAAAATTAACTCATGCATGTTCACATAGTGTGAATTTTAGGGTAGGGTGTGCTAAACCACCAGTAGTCTCTCCAAAAGCAGTAGATTGAGTGTTTCTATAAATAATAGAGCCTACATCTATCCTTCTCATCTGCTATATACATAATTTCAAGATGGCTCTATCCTTTGTACCATACTATGATCATTTATTGGTATCATTCTACCAGAAATAAAGTAGTGTCAGGCCTTAGATACTACATTTAACATAGAAAGAGGTAAGTTTACCTTAACACCATTCTTCACCTTCCAAGCTCCTCTTCCATCAGTAAGAAAAGAAATAACTTCATCCAAGGCCTCATTCGTAGCAGAAAATGATTTTTATTGGCAGCTAGACACATCTTCTAACTGATAAAATTCATTAATTTTCCTTGGAGTAAACTCCATCATTTTCCCTTGAACAAACACATAGTCTTCAAAAGTCTCCTTAAAAATTGACATAAAACTCCATCACGACACCAATAATAGCATCGGCAAAAAAGTACCAAATATTCTCCCACTTCCAAGCATTGATTATTCTTTCAACTTCTCCACCAGAATTTTTAAATCCTTGATCCAGAATCACTTTCTAGTTGTATGTAGACTATTGAAGCAAATGTTGGCCTTATAATTGACAAACCTTTGATCACCAAAATCCACCTTTCTCTTTCCCGCACTTGCTCATTATTGGTGTCATGGTAAATCTAGGAAAATTTGATAAAATCCAAATAAATTCCCAAAAATTCCAAAAATCATAATGTAGAACGTTTTAATCTTAAATCTACTAGGTAAGAGTTCTTCATCAAAGGATCTTCTCAAAATATTCCAAAAAAATTTCAAAATTTTGGGTCTCGACAATGTAAGATAAATCCTTTGTGAAAATCAAAAATTTTTAGTTCAAAGTGTAGCTCTTACCTAGAGAAGATGAAATTTGAACTTCGTTTACCTTAAAATTGCCTCAAATCTGAGCAATAACAAGCCCTATGTGAAAAAATCGGAGGTTGAAGGTGACTAGAAGGTAAAAATGGAGTTTTAGTGTGTAAATCACAAATTTTAAGGGTGTTTGGGTGGTTTTTTGGTTGAGGGTGCTGTCAGCATCCATGCCGGCGCCAGTGGGCAAAAAATTCATTTTTCTATTTTCGCAAATTTCAATTTTCTTTCAATTTACTTCAAAGTCTATTTAGTCTTTTTAAACACTAATTTTCATCTTAAAATAATTCACAAACAAGCATTTTCACAAACAACACCAAATTAACTTTTATATACGAAAATACACTTTTTACAAATATATTTTTCTAATCACACTTCCTCATCCATAAAGCGAACTAAATTATAATTCAGCGTTAAAATTAAGCCACAACACTAGAACACTGACACAAAACTATACACACAATCTAAGTCAATAGAGTTCTAGAGCAAAGTAAAGTAAAGTAAATAAAATCCACACAATCACATTTAATACAAATTTACTTTAAAGTATTATAGAGTCCAACTTCTTCAATTATTCTACTTCATCTTCAGTACTTTCTCCTCCTTTAATATTTCCAATAAATTAGTAATGGACGTACAAGTTGTAGAAGGGTCGGTACGGGAATTGATCAGTCAAACTTTCATTGATCCATCCATTTTTCTTAAACATCTGCTCCAATCCTGCTTCAATTGTTATAATATGATCAAAGTTCTCCTTCATCCTCCAATCTAGGTGATAAAAAAGGTAATTAAGATTTCTTATTGTAATCATAATACTCTAAAGTTCTCTTTATATTTTCTTTATTTTCTTCTCCAAAGAAATTGAACTTCCAACTATTTGTGGCATTACTGATGTTGAAGCATGTGACGAATGATCCAAAATAATATCTAAAGCTTCATTCCCATTCCCAACATAATTTTCATTAATAGGACTCATGGGCTCCCAAGTTAATAAAACTTTTTCCTAACTTCCATATGAAACTTGAGATTGACTACAAAGTAAGGAAATTGTAAAAGGATTCCCAAGTCCATATATTGGCCCATTCATAATAATACCCATAACAAATTTGAAAATAATTGATCCCACATCAATGCGCTTTTCCATTTGAATGCAATAATTGAAAATGACACTGTCTCTTGTAACTCTACTAATCTTCATGATAGGGAGTAATCTTGTAGATATGAATAAATGTCATTATTTTGATATTGGATTAAGCAGTGAAGCAGAGAAACTAACGTATCCCTCATCTCTAATTTCTCAATTATCTTTTTCATCCGCCAGAAAATTATATACATCTTGCATCATATCCCTCATTGGGATAAAATTTGTATAATGACAGATTGGAACATTTTTTATCATATACAAATCATTAATTCAAGTCGGAGTATATAGTAGAGCCTTACCTCGAACGAAAATGACTCCTTGGGTAATTTCATGTAAGTTTGCATAGAATTCCTTTACCACTAGTACAACAACTGCAGCGGTAGTGTATTGTAGAAATTTCTAATGCCTGTGTACATTGATTTTCTCAATCTGTGAACTTGGATTACTCAATCCATGATTGACAAAGCCTCTCTCCTTGATAAGCCTCTTTTCATAATGACTTTGTCGTATAATCTTTATGCATCAAAATTGATAAACTTTATTCTATTAAAAACTCCATACCTTGAAGTATTTCTGGAATTGGAAGCCATGAAATTCAATATTATGAAGTTTCTGGTCGTCTAAGGTAGGTTTTAGGCGTTTAAAAGCACCTCTCGGCAGTTAGGAGAGAAATCTCGCCAAAGTCCGTGAAATTTGCTAAGACCGTGTGAAACTGCTCGAGACGCTGTCGGCACTCCTGATGGCGCTTTCATCGCCATGGTCCATTTAGCGGGCGTCATCGACGCCCATTCTGGCGCTGTTGGCGCCAAAGGCCAAAATCGCATCTTTTTTTTTTGTTCAATTCGATTCCAAATTTTCCTCCAATCCCACTATTTGTCTTAATTTATGATATATAAAATTGTGTAAGATTCAAAAAAATTATTATTTTCTAATATATAGATACACTTATTAAACAAAATAGTAATATACTTATTAAACAAAATAGTATTATTAAACAAAATAGTAATATACAGATATACAGATTTTTATATGGGTTGCCTCCCACAAAGTGCTTGGTTTAATGTTGTCAGCCCGACGTACCATTGTTTAGTCATGATGACTTAACATTAAAACTTCTTTAAATTGTGGTATGTGTCCTTCATAATAATGTTTCAATTGATGTCCATTAGCTTTAAATATCTTTCCAGTTTTAGAATCTTTAATAACAACAGTTCCAAAATGAGAGACTTTAATCACTTTAAATGGTCCTAACCATCTCGATTCCAGTTTTCTTAGAAATAATCTCAATTTTGTATTATATAATAAAAATTTTTATCCAGGTTCAAACTTCTTTTTAATAATTATGTCATATTTTCATCTTCTCTTTATAATTTTTTGCATTATCACATGCTTCATTTATAATCTCCTCAAGTTCATTGAGTTGCAATAATCCTTTCTCACCAACATCTTTTACATTAAAATTAAATTCCTTAATAGCCCAAAATGCTTTATGCTCCAATTTTAGTAAGTGGCATGTTTTTTCCAAAAATAAGTCTATATGTGGACATTCCAATAGGAGTCTTATAAGCAGTTCTGTATGCCCATAATCCACTATCAAATTTAACAGACTAATCCAATTTATAAGGATTTACAACTTTTTCTAAAATTCATTTTATTTCATGATTTGATATTCTAGCTAGACCGCTGGTCTGAGAATGATAGCAGTAGAGAATCTATGCATAATATCATTTTTTTTAATTAATTTTTCTGTTCTCTTATTCTTAAAATAAGATCCTCCATCAGTAATAAATACTCTCGGCATTTCATATCTTGTAAAAATATTTTTATTTAAAAACATAGAAACACTCTGAGCATCACATTTAGGTACAGCAATAGCTTCAATCCATTTGGACATATAATCAACAACAAATAATATATATAAATTTCCAAATGAAGGCATAAATGGTCCCATAAAATCTAATCCCCACACATAAAAAATTTCAACTTCCAATGTGTAATTTAGAGGTATTTCATTTATTCTAGAAATATTTCCTACTCGCTAACATCTATCGCATGTTTTAATATATTCATTAACATCTCTAAAAAGAGTATGCCAATAAAATCCAGCTTGCAAAATTTTATATGCAGTTTTATTTGTTCCAAAATGTCCTCCAAACTCAGAATCATGACATCTTTCAATTATTTGTTGAGTTTGTTCACAAGGCACACACCTTTTAATAATTAAATCTTTACATTGTTTATATAAATATGAGTCATCCCAAAAAATAGAATTTTGAATCATATATAAATTTATTTAATTGTTGATTCTTAATATTCATTGGTAAAATATCACATACAATATAATTTACTATATCAGCATACCACAGTATATTTATTTTATCAATATTATTTAATTGTTCATCAGCAAAATTTTCTAAAATTTCATTTACAAAATTAGTTAATATTTTTTTTTCTAGTCTAGACAAATAATCAGCTATTTGATAATCATTTCCCTTTCTATCAACTACCATAAAATCAAACTCTTGCAATAGAAGTATTCATCTAATTAGTCTTGGTTTAGTATCATTCTTTCGCATAAAGTATTTGATAGCATAATGATCTGTATGCACTATACATTTGGTTCCAATCAAGTAGGTCAAAATTTATCAAAGGCATAGACAATAGATAATAACTCTCTTTTCATAATAGTCTAATTAATTTGAGCATCATTTAGAATTTTACTAGCACAATATATTACTTTAAAAACTCTGTTGTGTCTTTGTCCTAAAATAGCTCCAATAGCATAATCCCTCGCATCACAGATTACTTCAAATGGTTTCTCCTAACCAGTTGGGACTATTATAGTTGCAGTGATTAATTTGTCTTTCAATAATTCAAATGCTTTTATGCATTCCTCATTAAAATCAAATTTTGAATCTTTTTCTAAAAGTAGGCATAATGGCTTTGTTATTTTTGAGAAAAATTTTATATAACGTCTGTAGAAACCAGCATGCCCTAAAAAATTCTTACCCCTCTAACCGTAGTAGGAGGTCGTAACTTTTTCAATAAATTGAATTTTTGTAGGATCTACTTCCATGTCAATTCCAGGAATTTTATGCCCAAGTATACAATTAACATTTTTCCTAATTTAGTACTATGTTAACAACATCTTTCATTATTAGGTTTAATTCATTATTAGGTTTAATCTCCTCTGAGAATCAGCTTTAGGTTCATATTGATCATCTAATAGAATTCTGTGCATACAAATTGAAGGACTAATTCCTTTAAAATATGTTAAAGTCCATCCAAAAGCCTTTTTATATCTTTTCAACATTTCTATTATTTTTTGTTCTTGAATTTCAGCTAACTCAGAAGATACAATAATAGACAATGTAGATGAATCTCTTAAAAACACATATTTTAAATGGGCAGGTAATATTTTCATTTCATGTTCAGGTGGTTTAATACTTGAGATTTAATAAGATTTTTATTATCATTTTCCAACAAATCTAAAATTTCAAATTTGTCCTGAATATAATATAAATTTCCTTCTTTTATTTCGTTCTCCTTCTCACTAAATTCTTCTTGCCTTAATTTTTCTTCAAGCTCTTTCTTAAATTGCTCATTACTTAGGTAATCATTAACTTCCATCCTAAAACATTCATTATCTTTTTCTAGTGTAGGATATTTCATAGCTTTTGCAATATTATGTTACTTCTTGATCATTCACTCTCATTATTAATTCTCCTTTTTATACATCTATCACAGCTCTCCCTGTTGCAAGAAATGTTCTCCACAAAATAATAGGAATCTTTTTATCTTCCTCCATATCTAATACTATAAAGTCTACAGAAAAAATAAATTTATCCACCTTTACTAATACATCCTCTATAACTCCTTTAGGATAAGTTATGGATTGATCAGCTAACTGAAGAGTTGTAGTAGTAGGGAAAATCTCTCTTAAATCTAAACGTTTAAAAATTGATATAGGGATAAGATTGATACTTGCTCCAAAATCACATAAGGCTTTTCCATAAAACTTTCACCAATTGCACGGGGTATAGTAAAACTAACAGGAGCTTTTAACTTTTTAGGAAGCTTTTCTGAATAATTGCTCCACTCTTCACTAAATGCAATGGTCTCATGATCTGCAAAATTCCTTTTCTTGTTTAATATCTTTCATAAATTTCACATAAATTGGCATTTTTTCCAAAGTTTCAATGAAATGAATTTTTATCGTTAACTTTTTAAGGATTTCTAAAATTTTTTTAAATTATTTGTCTTTATTTTTCTGCTTTAATCGTTGAAGAAACGGAGGTAATGGTTTTTCTAAGGGAACTTGTATTTGTTCATTTTCATTATGGTCACTTTCAATCTCTTCCTTCTCATCAATTTCACTTTCTCTTTGGATTCTTGTTTCATCTTCTTTTCCACTTCGTAATTGAATAGCTTTAATTTGCTGCTTATTTTGATCTTTTGGTTTAACTTCACAGTACTCAAAAGATTTCCTGAAGGTTTGTTACAAAGTGAAGTAACAATATGTCCTAATTGATTTTCAATATTTCTAATAGGAGCCCCTTAATTTTGTATATTATTTCCCATATTCCACATTACTTCTTCAATCGTCAACTTCTTTTCCTTAACTTGTGAGTTATGCTTAGAGTTAAATCCAGGAGGATAATAAGATAGGATAATAAGGTCGATAATTAGGATTTCCTTGGTTGTTTAAATTTCCTGAGGGGTTGATTTCCTGAGGGGTTCATTGAATTGTTATAATTATTCCAACTAAAATTAGGGTGATTTTTCCATCCAGGGTTGTAATAATAAGAATAGGGATTGTTATTTGGGATTGTTATTTCAAATTATTTCTATTATTAAAAGAATTCATAGTTTTATAAAATGATTGAGTAACAACTATATGTCCTTATGAATTTTCCTCCAACACTGGTAGCATTTGAGAATAGTTCACTCCAATTTGATCAATCTTCTTTAATATAGCACCAATTTAAGTAGCTAAAATAGACATTGCATCAGAGTCATGAATATTAGCTACTCTTTTAGGATTTACCTGTTCAGAGTGCCATTAAAAAATGTTAGTAGCCATTTCTTCTATTATAGAGTATGATTCATCAAAAGGTTTTCACATTAGTAATCCACCGACAGCAGCATCTATAATAGATCTAAGTGATCCTACTAATCCATTGTAAAAAGTTTGAATTATTAACCAATCTGGTAAAGCATGGTGTGGACATTTTCTAAGGAGATCCTTAAATCTTTCCCATGCTTCATATATTGATTCCCCTTCAAACTGACAAAAAGATATAATATTGTTTCTAAACTTAGCAATTTTTTAGGGTGGAATATATTTAGAAAAGTTTGGTGATAGTTCTCCCCAAGTTCTGATAGATCTAGGTGCTAATGAATTTAACCAAGCTTTAGCTTTATCCCTTGATGAAAAAGGAAAAAGTCTAAGTCTAACAGCATCATTAGACATTCCATCATATTTAAAAGTAGCACAAATTTCAAGAAAATTAGTAAGATGTAAGTTAAGATCTTTAGTAGGTGTTCCTCTAAACTGATTATTTTGTAACATTTGGATAATCACAGGTTTAAGCTCAAATGAATTAGCAGTAACATCAGAATTTTGAATAGTTAAGTGAAGTTTATCTATTGTAGGATTTGCATAATCTGTTAAAGGTCTTTGTCAATTTTTATTTATTTGACTATCTAAGTTACTCGCCATTTCATTCAAATTTTTATTTTTTTTGTTATTTTCGAATTTTATAATAGTGTGTTCTAATTTCGAATCGTAAGGTAATAAACCTTCAGATCCAATATTTCGCATAAACAAATATAACAAGCAAAGAAAAATTTCTAAAAAATACTCTTAAATATATAGTTATATTTTTTTTAGATTTTCGATTTTATATATATTTTTTTATATTTTCTATTTTGTCTCTAAATTTCCTAATTTACCAAATCTATTTAATTTACCGTTACCTTCCCCTGCAACGGTGCCAAAAACTTGATCCCGGTGAAAATATAGTTGTGTAAAAATTATAATTTTCACTTCACTTTACAACTGTGCCAAAAACTTGATGTGGTATTTTATGAATAAAATGTTAAGCACTTAATGTTGGGATTCTGCGCATGTATACGTATCGTTATCAAGTAATATAAGACTTTCTATTTAAGTCCAAAATATCGATCCCACAATGAAAGTTTAAATTTAGGATGATAAATTAAATAGGAAATTCACATAAATAAAATAAAATTATTGTCACTAATTTTGAATGTTTGAGATACTATGAAAAATAAATTATTAACTACTAGCAAAATTTTAATGCGAAGTTTAAAATAGTGACTACTAAACTATGTTTATGCAATGAAGTTTTCTAATATGAAAAAATATCTTTCCCACTACAATGAGTTTTTTGTGAAATGAGATGAAATAAATGTTTTAAATTTGTATTGTGTCAAATAGGAGCAATTTTAATTCCCTACCCTGATTGAGTGTTATAGAAAATCATTAGCTAATCTTAAGTTTAGTCCCTAAATCAGTGGCTAGGCTAGGAGGATACTGGCTCCCACTCCAGAGCTCCCACTTCCCTTCCCTTGAAGGCTAACTCTCGCTTTAGTTCCTAAACGCTAAGATTGAATTGAGGATTCTAGTCTGTCACCCTAAAAATCTTCAATTCTACACCCAACAAAGTATATTTCCCTATTTATTTGCACTCAATTCCATGAACAAAATACTCCTTCATGAACTTAAATGTGATTCTCACTCTGTTGTAGAATTCATACTCAATTTCCCCGATCATATTTTCACAACATATTTTAACAATTCAATTGGTCAGATCGAAAAGTAAATTAAGAGCAGAGTTGAAAAACCATCACAATTTATTTTAGATTTTAACATTGGCACATCCAAATTATCTCTTCATTTTACATATCTCAAAGCAGGGAGTAAGATAAAGGAAACTACTCAAACTTCATGAGAAAGGGATAATAAAACACAAATTTTTTATTTAAAATAAAGTTCATACAACAATAATAAACGAACAACACTTATCTGAAACTCTTTCTCAAAGCAAATCCCTTGTAGCCTCTCTTAGGAAATATAGGAAGAAAAAATCTATCACTTCTCTTTCTTTCTAACACTCTTAGAGAAGAATTCACACTTAAACTCACCACAAAAACTCAAAACTATAAAGAAAATAAATCACTAATGGTGTGGAATGGCGTGGAAGGAAGTAAAGTGACACAAAAGGAGGCTAAGAAAAACCAAGAGCGAGCGAAGGAGTCCAAAGAGATGCAAAGGGGGTTTTTTTTTATCAATTTCAGCCCTAAATAAAGCCTAAGGTTGGTTTTCCAATAGGTGCTATCAATTTCAGCCCTAAATAGAGCCTAAGGTTGGTTTTCCAATAAATGCATCCAAAAACTCTTCAAAAAGCGTCTAAATTTTTTGAATCTTCTAGAAACAGGGTTTACATCGCCATCTAATTTAATCCATTCTCTCTGTCAAACAGCACCACCGACGCTGAACAATTTTTTAAAAAACTTTATTTTGACTCCAAATTTCATTCTTTTTGATTCATTTTCTCTCCAAGTCCTAAAAATCAACAACTTGCAATAAAACATGAAAAATACCTCCCTTTAAAGTGCAATATTACAAAAAATGAGTATAAAATATGGGTCTAAAAATGCATATATTTTTGGTGTATCAAGTTACTTTTCTCAATCATAACTATTTGATTATAAGAATCATCTTTGACAAACTTGATGATATTCTTGACAGACATTCTATGACATTCACAACAGACATTCCATGGAATTCATGACAGAATTTTCATGGCATTAACGACTGAGATTCCATGATATCTATTTTAGATATTTCATGTTATCTACAACAAAACATTCCACGATCTTTACGACATTCCATAATTATAAGATAAAAATGGCATAACATAATAACTTCTCAGTTTATAAAACGAGTCTACAATAAATTCTGACATATTGTCTTTCTAAATTTTGCAGAAAACTATAATGGATTCTCAGAACTCAGTCTTTTCCTACTTTTAAGAACTTAATAGACCAATAAATGAAGATTCTTGCCTCTACCAAAATGACTTTGGGATATTTGATGAAACTGAATTTATGATGGATAGTCCATCCTAATTAATTTTAAAACCCTTTGAGGAGTTTAAATTAAATCCCTATGAAGACATTCTACTTTTTGGAGAAGATTTACCTCAAGAATTTCTCGTATAACAATTGATTTTTGAGAAAATGGAGGAATAAATTGATCAGAAGGAAAAGAAAGTTTATGTTGAAGATGATATTTTCTCACAATCTACATATGAGGATGGAGCTTGTTCTCGGAGGGTTCCATTAACACAAATTCAATGAAGAAATAAAAATTGTTCTCTTAAAAGAAAGAAGAAAAGAAATAAGATCAACAAACTTAAAGCATCTGAATCTGAGGAAAGTGATTTTGGGAACACACCTTCTTCAAACAAGAATAACTTTTATCCAAAAAATAATGCATTCCAAACTTTCCAAAGAGAAACTTCCTCTTCAATATGAATTATATACTCCCTATTCAAAAGACTTGCATGAAAACTTTTGGACAAAAAGGGTTGTGCAGTGATACGCCTAAAAATTACCTACTTTTCCATATATATATATATATATATTTTAATGATATTTAATGATATTTAATGATATTACACTTTAAAGGAAGGTCTTTTGCATATTTTTGGTTTCAAGTACAAGAAATGAAATTTTGGAGAAAATGAGGCAAAAACGGTGTTGAACCGGTTTTCTTGAACCGGCGCTTAAGTGCGGGTAAGTGGCGCTTATGCCACTTGGGTTGGCTCGTGCTTAAGCGCGAGATGTGGAGCTTAGGTGCCAGTGCACAATTTTTGAAATTTTTAATTTTAAGTAAAATGCACTATTAGCCTAAGTAAAACACCCCTAAATGGTCTCATAGTACTTATATGAATATTTTTACTTCCTATAACTCCCTTCTCTCTCAAAATTATCTATAATAATTAATTCAATTTAAGGCTAAAAAAAACACAAATTTTCTCATAAAAAAAACTTATATTAATTCACAAACAAGTACAAACACATTTAACACTTAGTTCTCTCTCCAAATAGTCTTGGATGAGAAAATTTTCCTTGTACAAAACACTTAACACACATTTACAATTAAACACATAAGTGACACAAACACTAAACACACTTAAGAACATGACTCAAAACACACAATACCTGACACTTAACTTAATGCCACTCTTCATTAGAAGGAACAAATTCTTGTCTCTCAGTAGTCTCTCTAGGAATATAGAGTTGATAAAACGGACGGTGGTGCGAGCTCTAATACTATCATCTTCGATCCACTTTTTCTTAAGGTACATCGCCTTATCCGCTTCCTCTACATAACTGGTATGGCTGAATTGAATCTTAAGTTTCCACCCAATATGTTCTAGATGGGCATGCAATTCGAGCACCTTAGTCTTTAATACATATATAGTATTCTCCATCTTTTTGAACTTCTCCTATATCCCTTCAATACTAACAGCTAAGAAACCGTTATACATCTCCTGTGCACTTTGACTAATGAACCTCTTCCTCATGGCTTCTTCCTTCTTCTTCAAATCCATCAACCATGAAGACATTTTCTCTAAATCTCTCTCTTTCTTAGACTTTTAGGGCTAAAAATAATCCAGGGTGAAATTCCTTCATAAACCCCTCTATTTATAGGCCTAATTCCCCTAATAACTTTTAGGCACGACTAGAAACTGCCAAGACACGTTTATTCCAACTAAATTGCAATTACACCTTCTAGAAATTAAAATTTATGCATATAAATTTTCACATGTGATTTTCACATGTGATTAAATTGCCACACTTAAGCGCCGGATCTGGCGCTTAAGCGTCAGTGCACATTTTTGCGCTAGTCAATTTAACGTCCAAATTCTTGTTCTAACCTGTCTAGGTCACTAAATAAAGTTTAAAAATCATTACTAGCACATAATAAACTCAAAAACACTACCCTAAATTTCTTAATCATACTCAAAACAACAATCAAGGCAAAAACACATTGATAACTATGGGTTGCCTCCCACAAAGTGCTTGGTTTTACGTCGTCAGTCTGACATAACCAATGCTCATTCTGGTTGACCCAACATCATTCCATCATTATATTTATGTTGATCCCTTATATAATAAGGTTTCAGTCTATGTCCATCCACTTTAAAAATTTTCTCAGAATAAGGATCTTTAATATCCACAGCTTTATAAGGATAAACTTTTATCACAACAAATGGGCCCATCCACCTGGACTTATTTTTGCCTGTAAGTAATCTTAACCTTGCACTATATAGCAAAACTTATTGCCCTGGCTAAAATATTTTATTAAGAATCTTTTGATCATGCCACATTTTCATCTTTTCCTTTTAAATCTTAGCACTCTCATAAGATTCATTCCTTATCTCTTCAAGCTCTTTTAATTGTAACAATCTTTTGTCACGAGCATCTTTTAAATTATATTTGAACTCTTTAATAGCCCAATATGCTTTATGTTCAAGTTCAACTGGTAAGTGACAAGCTTTCCCAAATATTAGCCTATATGAGGACATTCCTATAGGAGTTCTATATGCAGTTCCATAAGCTCACAAAGCATAGTCCCGATTGGATAATTCAGCCAAACCACTTATCTAAAGATGATAAGCAGTAGCAATCCTATGATTTATATGATATTTCTTTAATAACTTCTCCATAATCACATTTCTAAAATGACTTCCCCCATCAGTAATGATAACTCTTGGCATCCCAAATCTACAAAATATGTTCATTTTCAAAAATTTTGCAACACTTTGAGCATCACATTGAAGTAAAACAATAGCTTCTATCCATTTGGATGTAACAGAATATATAAATTTAATATATAAATTTATGAAAGGTGGTATAATTGGTCCCATGAAATCTAATCCCCAAACATCAAATATTTTAACTTCTGGCATATGATTGAGGGGCATCTCATTTCTTCTAGAAATATTTCCCACTCTTTGACATCTATCACACGTTTTGATATAAGCATTAACATCTCTAAAAATTGTAGGCCAATAAAATCTAGATTGTAGAATTTTGTATGATGTTTTATCAATACCATAATGTCCCCCAAAATTAGAATTATGACATTTTTGGATAATTTTATAAGTTTCTTCTAATAGTACACATCTTTGAATGAACAAATCCTTTCCTTGTTTATATAAATATGGGTCATCCCAAAAATAAGTCTTATCTTCAGAAATAAATTTTCTCATTTGTTGGTATGTCATTTTATAGGGTTTAAGATCACTATCAATATAGTTCACAATGTCGGCATACCACGGAACACGCCACTCATTTACAGTGAACAATTTTTCATCTTGAAAATGTTAATTAATTTTTTTTTCAAAACAAAGTGGTTTTTCTAATTCAAACCCGGACAAATGATCAGTAATTTGATTTTCAGTTCCCTTATGATCTACTATTTTAAAATCAAATTCTTGTAAAAGAAGAATCCATCTTATAAGTCTCAGTTTAATATCTTTCTTTTTCATTAAGTACCTAATAGCAGAATGATCTGTATGCACTATACAATGAGTTTCAATCAAATATAATCTAAATTTATCAAAGGCATATATTATTTTTAATAACTCTTTTTTAGTTGTTGTATAATTAATTTAAGTTTCATTAAGAGTTTTACTAGCATAGTAAATAACTTTGAAAATTTTATCATATGGTTGTCCTAAAACAGCATTTCATAGCATAATCACTTGCATCACACATAAGTTCAAAAGGTTTTTCCCAATTTGGTGAAACTATAATTAGTGCAGTGATTAACTTTTCCTTTAATAATTTAAAAGCTTGTAGGTATTCCTCATCAAAATTAAAAATTACATCTTTCTCCAGTAAATGGCATAAAGGCTTAGCAATATTAGAAAAGTCCTTAATATATCGCCTGTATAATCTAGCATGTCCTAAAGCCTGTACAATCTAGCATGTCCTAAAAAACTCCTAATTTCCCTTACATTTGTTAGATAAGGTAAATTAGCGATCACTTGAATTTTAATAGGATCAACTTCCATACCATTTTCTGATTTTGATGATCTAATACAATTCCTCCTGCTACCATAAATTGGCATTATTCCCAGCAAACACTAAAAAATCATCCATAAGGATTTCAATTCCTTTTTCAATTAAACCAAAAAAAATTGTCATCATACATCTTTGAAATGCAGCAGGGGCATTACATAAACCAAAGGGCATTCTTCTAAAAGTAAAAGTACCATAAGGACTGGTAAATTTTTTTTTCTCTTGATCCTCAAGAGATATTTGAATTTGGTGATAACCAATATATCCATCCAGAAAATAAAAGTATTTCTGCCCAGCTAGTCTATCCAACATTTGAACTAGAAAGGTAGTGGAAAATGATCTTTCCTAGTGGCAAGACTTAATTTGCTATAATCAATGCATATTCACCACCCTGTAACTTATCTAGTAGGTATTAACTCATGATGCTCATTCACAATTACAATTACTCCTCCTTTCTTAGGAACTAAGTGAATTTGACTAACTCATGCACTATCTGAAATAGGGTAGATAATT
>NW_018223286.1:50568-52090 GCF_001263595.1 Phalaenopsis equestris
TCTATGCATACAAATTAAAGGACTGATTCCTTTAATATCAGCAATTGTCCATCCGAAGGCTTTCTTAAAATTTTTCAAAATTTTCATTAGCTTTTCTTTTTCTTCCTTTATTAACTTTGAGGAAATTAAAACATGTAAAGTAGAGGAATCTCCTAAAAAGAGATATTTTAAATGTTAAGGAAGTAATTTCAATTCAAGTTTTGGAGGTTTTTCAATAGATAGAAAAAAGATTTATTTTTTTCTATCGTGTCCCAAATTTCAAAACTTTCTTGAACATAACTCAAATCTTCCTTAAAAAGGTTTACACATTGATCTAATTCCTCTTCTTGCTCTTGTTCCAATTCTTTTTCTTCATATTTTTCTTCATAAGTAGTCTTGAAATGGCATTTACTCAGATATCTTATAACATAAATAAATTCTATAGCATTCATCATCTTTACATTTTGCAGGGTATTTCATTGATTTTAAAATGTTAAAAGTTACAGTTTGATCATTGACGCGCATTTTTAATTCCCCTTTCTGCACATCTATCATTGCTCTTCCTGTGGCTAGGAAAGGTCTCCCCAAAATGATAGGTATCTCTTTATCTTCCTCCATATCTAGCACAATGAAATGAATAAGAAAGATAAATTGATCCAGCAGGACATCTTTTATAACTCCTTTAGAATCGGTTATTGAATGATCTGCTAACTGCAGAGTTACAGTAGTAGGGGTTATTTCTCCTAATTTGAATCTCTTAAATATTAATAATGGCATAAGGTTAACGCTTGCACCTAAATCAAATAAAGCTTTTCCATAAAATTTACCTCCTATTGCACATGGAATTGTAAAGCTACCAGGATGTTTAAGCTTTTTAGGAAGCGTCCAGGAAAATTCTTCTGAGTTATAGCACTGAACTCCACACTAAGTGCAACAGTCTCATTATCTTCAAACTTCCTTTTTTGTTGAGAATATCCTTCACAAACATTACATAGCTTGACATTTGTCTTAAGGCTTCAGCAAATAGAATATTGATTATAAGTTTCTTAAATATTTCTAAAATTTTGAAAATTTCTTTTTTAACTTCTGTTGTCGAATTCTCTAAGGAAATGGAGGTGGTGGTTTTCTAAATTAATTTTCAGCAGAGAAATAGGTCTTTCAGAATCTTTTGGAGCGTCCTCTTTTGATTCTTCAATGTCTTCTCTCTCTACTTCAATCTCTTTTTGAACCCTACCTTCCAACTCTCTTCCGCTTCTAAGTTGTACGACTTTTACTTGCTCTCATTCTAGACTTTTGGATTTGATTCAGTATTACTAGGAAGTGTTCCTTGGGATCTATTACTTAATGAACTTGTGATTTGCCCAAGTTAATTTCAATATTTCTAATTGTAGCTCCTTGACTTTGTAACTGATTACCCATTTGTAACACCACTTCTTCTATAGATAACTTCTTATTCTTAAATTGGGTATTACTGTTGATTCCTGGAGAATAAGTAGATCTATAATTATTATTCCCTTGGTTGTTCCAGTTTCCCAATGGGTTT
>NW_018223286.1:52259-52996 GCF_001263595.1 Phalaenopsis equestris
TGGGTTATTTTGCTTATTATTTATGACATTCAAATTTTCTAATGATGCTTGAGAATCTACCATTTGGCCTAATGAATTCTCTTCAATCATGGAAATTGGCTGAGAAAAATTCATTCCAAATTGGTCTAACTTCCTTGAAATTGCCACAACGTGATCTGCTAACATAGTAAATGCATCAGTTTCATGAATGTTGGCTACTTTCTTTGGATTTACCCTCTTAGAAGGACATTAAAAATTATTGGTAGCCATCTCTTCAATTAAAGCATAAGCTTCATGAAATGGTTTTGACATCAATGAACCACCAACAACGGCAACGATAATAGATCTAAGAGAACCAATTAATCCATTATAAAAGGTTTGAATTATTAACCAATTTGGTATAGCATGGTGTGGACACTTTCTTAAGAGTTCTTTAAATCTTTCCCATGCTTCATAAATAGATTCCACTTCAAACTGATTAAAAGATGTAATATCATTTCTAAGCTTCACAGATTTTGATGGTGGAAAATATTTAGCAAGGAATTTTTGTGCTAAATCACCCCAAGTTCTGATAGATCTAGGTGCTAATGAATTTAACCACATCTTAGCTTTATCCCTCAGTGAGAAAGGAAAAAACTTAAGTCTTATAGCATAATCCAAAACACCATTGTATTTAAATGTAGCACACAATTCTAAAAAATTGGTAAGATGTAAATTTGGATCTTCAGTTGGTGATCCCCCAAACTGATTATTTGATA
>NW_018223286.1:53043-54008 GCF_001263595.1 Phalaenopsis equestris
TAGGTTTTTGAATACTACAATGAAGTTCATCTACAGTAGGGTTGGCATAATCTCTTAAAGGTCTAAACTCTTGTTAAATTTCAACATTTTGATCATTTTGGTTTTTCATTTCCGTAATTTTTTTGGATTTTTCAAGATTTTTAATTTTTTTGGTTTTTCTGATTTTTCTAATAGTTCTTTCTAATTTAGAATCATAGGGCACTAGTCCTTTAGAACCTGAACTACGCATACACTAACATAAAATAAAATAAAATAAAATAAAACATAAAAAATAAGATACAATATTTAAAGTTTAAATAAGGCTTTCAAAAAATAGAAATTCACTTAGTTTTCTTCCCCGATAACGACGCCAAAAACTTGATCCAGACTTAATGCTTATGCACAGTATTGCAATAGTTTTGATGGCATTTTTCACTTATATTTCCTTATTTTGTAACAAAACCAAAAACTTGATCTTGAAGAAAAATAATAATTTTGAAGAAAAATAATAATTAATTTTTTAAATTATATATATTTATATTGGGATACTACGCAAGTATACGTATCGTTATCAAGTAATGTAGGACTTTTTGATTAAGGCCTGAATATCGAACCCACAAGGAAGATTATGCAATATGCACTTTTTAGAAAGTTAATTACTAAAACTAAAAACATTTTTTTGCAGGAATTTAAAATTTAAATATATTTTGTATTTTTGATATTTTAACAAAGCAGTAATAACTTAAAAAGATAACTAAAGTTTTTGTAGAAAAAAAAGTACTTAATTTGAAAATGTATTTCTTCTTATCATAAATTAGTAATAAGTATAGGAATTTTGTTATGGAAGTAAGCAAACTGTGTTGTGCCAAATAGGAGCAGTAATATACTTTACCCTTACTAGAGATGCTATAAAGAACATTGGCTAATTTAAAGTTTGAATAGTTTTGAAGATCGGCTAGGCAGGGAAGATACTAGCTCTCACTCTA
>NW_018223286.1:54311-79646 GCF_001263595.1 Phalaenopsis equestris
AAAGATAAAGAAAACTACTCAGAATCCATGAAGAAAACAAAACCACATTTTAGTTTAAAAGAATAAATCATTGTCAAACCAATAACAAGTCTCGATTAAAACCAAAAGTAGTCTAAAACAAAAAGATAAAAACTTATCTCATGTCGTCCACCAAATTGTTGAAGTTCCTTTGAATCTCTTCTCTTTTATAATCACTAAAAATAAAATAACAAAAAGGATAAAGTAAACAAAAAGTGGTTCCTGAAAATCTCTCCAAACTAACTCCTTAGAGAAGAACTTTCAAAACTTGCCAATATTTTTAGGACTCTTTTCTAAGTCCTCTCTCATTTCTTTTATAGTTTTCCAAGGGGTTCCTTGGGATCTCTTCAAAATTTGTATTGATTCGATGTATTTGCCTAAGAGACACATCCTTTCATGATAATTTTCATCCATGGTGGTTACAACCACCTATTAAGCCAATGGGTGCCTAAAAAACCTCTTCAAAATTTGTGAAAATTGATTTTACTCGTCTAGTAACTGCCACTGGTGCTTAAACGTGGGGTCTCGGTGCTTATGTGCGGACTTCTCTGTTTAATCGGCGCGTAAGCGCCGGATCTGGCGCTTAGGCGCCAGGAAACTTTTTCACAATTTTTGCACAATTTTTAACCTTTTTACTCCAAATTTGATCCTTTTTCACTCCTTTAAGCATTTTTTTCATTTTTACTTGTATCTGCAAGAAAAACACAAAAATACCTTCCACGGATTTAGAGACTAAACCTAAGATTAGCTAATGATTCTCTACAACACTTGACTGAGGGTAGAGAATTAAAAATTTTCTTATTTGGCACATACAATATTTTATGTATCTCATTCCTTTATGTTATCAAATTCACTACAAAGGAATAGCAGTTTTTAACATTTCAAAATTCTCTAAGCCAATTTATCCAAAATTCTCCAAGCCAATTCTTTATGGGATTGATGCTGGAGTTTTTAAAGAAAACCCTATTTTATTTGAAGCAATACGTGCACTTGCGTAGAACTCATAGTGTGTGAACTAATTTATATATTTTATATAACATTTAAATTTTGCACATTAAATACTTAATATAAATTGGGTTATGTTTTTTACCATATTTTTAAAAGATAATTTACTGTGTAACTTCGGGTTAGGTCAAGTATTTTATGTCGTCTTAGGGGAATTAAATTGATATAAAATATGCAGAAAAACAACACACACCAAGGGTGCATCAAGTTTTTGGTGTCGTTGTCGGGGAAGCTTTGGAAAGAACTTTAGGAGAATTTTAGTTAAACCTGAAAGACATATTTGGATTTTATAGTATTTTTATCCAGTGTGTTTAGTTATTGTGTGTTTATTTTTAAGAAAATTAAAAATACCAAAAATTGTTTTGATGTCCAACCTATTAGTTACATCTTTAAATTTGTATGCATGGTTCAGGAGCTGCAGACCTTAGATTTTACGACTCTAATTTGGAGAGAACTTTTAGGAGGATGATGAATCAAAAAAGAATCCAAGAATTTAATGTAAAAATGGCAGATCAACAATATATTCAGATTTAGATTATAATACTAGTTTCTTTGAAAGACTAAACCCAAAGAGAGTGGCAAATTTTCGGGAAGATATGCTTACTATTTTAAGTTCTCAGGTTACGGATATTGAGAGGAAGTTAGATCAATACATAAAGAGTTATCCTCAAGGTCCCCCAGTTAATAAGGAAAATTCATTTGGACAATTGATTAAGCCTAATTATTTTGAAACTAGCCATGAGAGATACGATCCTTATTACTATTATTACAATCCAGGTTGGGAAAATCATTTGAATTTTAATAGTAATTATAATTTTGGAGGAGAATACAAATTTTGGCAAGAAAATCAATTTAATCAGGCATGTAGTTGAAATAATCATGGCTATTATAATAATGAACTTTCTTTTCCTCATAATTTTAACTTCTAGCCAAAGAATGAGGAGAAGAATTTGTTTGAAGAGGTTGTGATTCAAATGAAAAGTGAGTTGGAAAATTAACTGGTCATACTAAGGAACATAAAACAAATAATTAATGCAATTAACAGCTACCCCTCCAAATATTTTACCTAGTAACCTTGAGATAAACCCTAAAGAGATGAATAATGAGCAATATAAAGTTATCAAAATAATATTTAGAAGAGAATTCGAGGATATGTTTCAAAAGAACTTTGAGTTGAGAAATGAGGATAAGGAGATTGAAGGACAAATGGAAAAAAATCCTTACAGAATTACAAAAACTTATTTCCTCAACTAAGATAAATATATAAAGACCACCTCTACTAGTTACTTAGTACTAAGGGGAAGAGTTGAAAGACAACACTGAACAAAAGAGTAACCAAGAAAAATTTGATCTAGAATCTAAATTATCTAGAGGTAATCCGATAAAAAATTTGGGAGATCATGAAGTATCTTATAAAGATCCATTTCTTATAAAATTTAAGGATGATAATAGTATGAAAATTGAGAAAATCACTAGAAGAATATTGGATCTAGGAAGAAATATGAGGAACAAGGATATGAATCAATCTAGAATGGAAGAGCTGATAGAAAATTTTAAATTTTAGGAGTTTGTAGGAATCTCTAGATCTGGAAAAGAATGGGTGATTGATCATGGATTACTTAAATGGAATTTTAATCTAGGTGGAATCATTTGCCGGTCTTGTGACATTAAATAAAGTTCTTTATAAGAGGCAACCCATAATTATTAGTGTGATTTGATTTAGTGTGCTTCAGGGTTTTGATTGTTAGTGTTATATTAGGATTGCCTTAATGTAGATTGTTTAGTTTGATTGATAATTAGTAGATGTTTAGATTACTAGTAGTTTGATTACATTTTTGTGTGTCATGAAAGAGGTGATTTCTTAACTTCTTATTATGGTTAGACTCATATGTTCTCTTGTTGTAGTTGGATTGACGAGTCCACTACAACTCGGGGTCTCACCTGGACTTGAGTTTTAGAAGAGACATGAATTTATCAGTGACAATTCCATCTCAATTTTTTTTACTTCCTTTCCTTGACCTTAATTTCATTTGGTAGGAGTAGTAACCTATTTGATGAGTAACATGTGGATGAATTTACACTATCCTTATAACTGCTAAAGGTGCTTAATTATTGGGACATAGTGATGCCTGGTGTTGGTGCTCGAAAACTAATATATCAGGGATAATCTTATCTTTGGGATTAAAATCTATAAAATCATTTATAAGTACTCAATATATTTGTGTAGCAATTCTGTTAGAAATTGGAAGTATGTTAGTGGATGCGATGAGTTAAAGGAAGAAGAATTGACCTAATTTATCATGTGTGTTTGTGTTTGTGTTACAATAATATTTAGGACTAGAAGAACATTTTTATATTACTATGTTGATACATGTTATGTTAGTTAGAATTTTTCTTAGTTAATTTCATTCTGGCATGTTTATTTTAGATTTATTTTCTACTAAATGTTTTATATTCTGATAAATAATTATAGATGTTTTTTATAGACATTTTTGGTAGATAGAATTTCTAAACTATTTTTCTTCCTAATTATATCTTCTGCACTAAATGTTATACATGTTAAAAACTAAGTTTAGGGGTAGGAAGAAAAAATAAAATTTTAAAGTGAGTATACTTCCTTTTAGTTCAATATTATTGCAAGCATGTTTTAGGCTAGATTTACTCTCTTGATTATTAATGTATATGAATTTGATAAGATGTTGTAGTGGTAAGTAGATTCAACTTTTACTTTTTTCTTCTTGCTACATTTTATGGAATAATTGCAAAATATTTTAAAATTAAAGTTTGGGGGGAAGAAAATTTTCTTTTATAAGTAAGAAACTAAATTTTATTTGTTCTAAATTAGCTATATTTTCAAAATTTAATTTGACAAGAACTTCAGTATCACAAGCTAACTATAGATAACTATATTTGTGTTTCTAAATATATAGTAGACTTAAGTAAAGGTTTTCAATAATTAAATTTAATTTTAGGGTTAAGATGTTTGGTACGAAAGGATAAGACTATGTTTTTTTCTATTTAAAGTAAAGGAAATTATATTTTTGAAGTATTAAGAATCTTAGAGTTTCATGTAATAAGAAAAGAAAGAGATTTTATGAAAAATCTTCAAAGCGAATATGAATTTACAAAGTGAAGGAATGTGAAAAGTTTTTAACTTTAAGAAGAGGATAGTGAAGTTCAAAATTATTAAAGGCTCATTAAAGGCTATCCAGATATAGTAATTGTCACATTTCCTCACATAAAAAAAAAGAAAAAAGATTGAAAATGATCCTGAAAACCAAATATAGTATTCCTCACATAAAAAAAAAAGAAAAAATATTGAAAATGATCCTGAAAGAAAAGAAAAATAAAAGCTAAAAGTAAAAGAAAAGAAAATTAAAAATAAAAAGAAAAGAAAAGAAAATTATGTGAGGAGAAGCTTGAGGAAATGCCTAATCAAAAATTTGCTTCACTTGAATCACTTGAGGAAGACGGCTTTATTACATTTTCTGTACTTGTATTTGAGTATTAGAATCCTTACTAATAAAGATCTCATGAAGTTATTTTCATATAAATATTCTAAGCAACTTTAATATGAAAAATTGCAATTCTTCTTGAAATGAATAGAGAATTAGAAATCTTAGACTTGACTACTAAGTATTCTTACACTTTTAGTTTTCACTTAAGTTGTTAAAAATTTTCTTCAGTTGTGCTATTATATTTAGTAGATCAAATTATAGAACTTTAGAAGTTAAACTCTGTACCATAAGTCATATTTTTGTGTAGTAAAAGTGCTACTTGAGGACAAGTAACATTTAAGTTTGGGGGATTTTGATACACCTAAAATTTACCTACTTTTTTATATATATTTTTTGCTCAAATTTAATGATTTTTAATGATATTATACTTTAAAGGAAGGTATTATGCATATTTTTTTGTTTCAATGACAAGAATGGAGTTTTAAACAAAAAAAAAGCAAAAACGGTGCAATTTGGAGCAAAAAAGAGCAAGAAAGAAAATTTTGTCCTGACACATTTTGATACGTCTTTCTATGTTTAATCTATTTTATACTTCTCACATATTTTTGAATGAAATTACACTTTAAATAAATGTTATTTTCATGCTTATTTTGTAGGTTTATCTGTTAGGAACAAAACACAACTGAAACGGGGCAAAACAAAGCTGAAACAAAGCCAAACAAAGCGAAAAAGTGGAGCTACTACAGACCGGTGCCGACGGTGCCCAAATTCATAGAAACACAAAAATATGGAGCCAATGGCACCAAAATTGGTGCCAACGGTGAGACAGCTTGGACGTGATTTTGGGCGGTTATGGCCGAGATTCAATGTATTTGGACAATTTTTGGAAGGTTACTTGAGACATCTCTTTGGAAATTCACCCCTACGCTATAATAAAGTGATTTTATGTCAGAAAAAGGTGGTGTGTGAGTAGAAAAATGTGGAGAATGTTTATAGATCTTAGAGTAGGAGTATAAATGTAGATTTCTACCTTTTTATAGAGATTGGAGAGGGGATTTTGAGAGAATATGTAAGGAGATGTACTAGCATTGCATGGATCAGAGGGAGGCTTTACGGGAGAGATTTTCATCTTTCTTTCTAGAGGATAAAGCTAATTTTTGATTATAAATGTGATGGCTTTTACTTGCACTTTCTTTATATTACAAAAAGGGCCCGTTGTAGTGTTAAAAATTGTTGCAATTGCATTAAGACTCGAGAGGGCGGTAAAATTCTCAACAAAGTGGAACCACATTCAAATTCCATGGATGGTGAAGTTCATGGGGGTTGAGTGCAAATAAATAGGAAAATATATATAATACTGGGCAAAGAATTGGAGATTCTAGGGAGACTAAAATCCCCTATTTGGTCTTCGTGTTTAAGAACTAAAGTGAGAGTTAGCTTTCAGGGGAAGGGAAGTGGGAGCTCTGGAGTGAGAGCCAGTATCTTCTGAGCCTAACCACAGATTTAGAGACTAAACCTAAGATAGCTAATGATTCTCTATAACACTTGACTGAGGGTAGAGAATTAAAATTGCTCATATTTGACGTAAGATAAAAAAATTTTATATATCTCATTCCTTTACGTTATCCAATTCACTACAGAAGAATAGTAGTTTTTAACATCTCAAAATTCTCCTTACCAATTCATCCAAAAAGGTTTATCTTTAGAAGTAATGTTTTCATTTAGGAATAGTTATTAGTTGTTTTAAACTTAAGACTTACATTTAGGAGTGTTTTTTAGCAAAACCACTTAAATCAATCTTCTAAACTAAGGACTAATAGTAGTAGACTAGAATTTGACTAAGGACCTCTTACCTCACTTCTTCGTGGGATAGATACTGGGGTATTTAAAGAAAGGCCTATATTATTTAAAGTGATACGTGCACGTGCGTAGAACCCACAGCGTGTGAAATAATTTATATATTTTATTTAACATTTAAATTTTTCACATTAAATACTTAATATAGATTGGGTCAATTTTTAAGCCATATTTTTGAAAGCTAAAGTACTGCGTAACTTCAGGCTGGGTCAAGTTTTTTATGCCGTCTCCGGGGAATTAAATTAACATAAAACACGCAGAAAAATAGCACACACTAGGGGCACATCATGCAATCTCGATGTTCATGAAAAAGAAGCTTCTTGCTTAAGCGCATTCTATTTATCAAGAAATGGACCAAGAATTCCCATTAGAAAGTCAGTATACTTGGGTACGTGTTAAACTTCATTTAGGACCAAGAGTGGAGAATCTGACTATCTCAAGAGACAGAACAAGACAAGATGAATTAATCTAGGAGGCGGAAGAAAGATCTGCTAAAATGAAAGATCTTGTGCAGATGTTAAAAGCTACAGATCATTCTTACTCACACCACGATGATATACATCCTATAACATCTCATCCAATACTTCAGACAAATGTTTGGACACGTGAGATATTGGTAGGAATCTTTGATGATGTAAACACTTCTATGGACATCTCTTTGGAGAAGATTTATGAAAAATGCCCTGTCAAGGAATTTGAAGAAAGACTAAAAAAGTTGAGAACTGACAACAAAAGATTATCGACATCAAGAAAGAAAAAAATCTTCCAATACTCTGAGTGAGGAGTATGCGCAATAAAACATGGTTGATACACGAGCAACATCCGCTTCATGATAATTACCTCCACCAGCTAAAGAAAACCTAACAGAAGGGTGACATGCTATTATTCAACAACAAGTTGAGCAAATCAATCATTTTGAACAAAAGATCAAAGAAATGATGGCAACTTTACAAAATACACCGCAAACAACTACTCTATCTGTTTTTGAAATCATTAGACCCAAAGTGATACATATTCTCGAAGACAGAAGAGAACCAATCAAAAGTAAGGAAAACACTCAAAGACAAAAATATTCCACCTCAAGTGGAATTACCGAAAAAGAAATCACATAGATTGTTGAACAAAAATTGAAAGCAAAAATGGCTCAGGTGAGGGTCGGATCATTAATTCCATATGGTAGACCCTATCTAAAGGAATTTAATTTTGTCCAATATCCTAGAGGATTTGCTCCACTTCTCTTCAAGAAGTTTGATGGAACTAGAAATACTCATCAATATCTAGCAAATTTCATAGCAAGCGGTTGTAATGTAGGAGGGAGCGATGCACTTTTGTTCTATCAATTCGTCGGCAGTCTTACCCGAGTTGCTTTTGACTGGTATGCAAAACTTCCCAATGGTTCTATTAAGACATTTGTGGAAATTCAAAACCTCTTCATCCAACGATTCACCGGAGCACAACATCAAATAACAATTGGAGAGTTAGTGGTGGAGAAACAAAACCTAGGACAAACCCTTGTGGATTACATTTTACGCCGGAGAAATCTCAGCATGAATTGTGAACCACAACTTCAAGAATAGCATGCAATCAAAATTCTGCTAAAAAATATCCATGGTCCTATAACATTCATGCTTAAAGGATTCACAATAAAGACATTTGAAAAATTACTCAGCAAAGCTACCAACCATCAAGAGGAAGCTAAGGAGATGAGTGTAACAGAAAAGACCAAGAAGACAAAATCGGTTAAAACATTTGATAAGAAATCAGGAAATGTCTCAATATTAGATAAAGGCAAGTAGGTGATGCAAGTGCAACCCGAGCATGAGAAACAATGACAAAATATAAATCAACAACAATCGCAATCATCTTCATACCTGCACTTTAAACAATCAACACCATCACCGACAGACAAGAAATCGATGTCCGAGAGGATGAACAAAGAATATCCATTCAAGACATAAGCGGTCAGAAAGATATTTCATAGCTTGTTGAAAATACCGGAATTCAAATTTCCTGAAGCTAATAGATAGAGAGAATTTGATATGAAAGATAATACTAATTACTGTCTTTATCATAGGATGCTAGGACAAAAAATTGAAGAATGGTTTGTCTTCAAAAACTGGTTGGAACACAACTTCAAAGATGGGAATATAGTAATCCCAAAAGAATATCTAAAAAAACCTAGAAAAGGTTCAATTAATATGATTTTGATTGATAAACTTATTATCAGTGATCCTTCCAACGATGACAGCAATGACAATACTGCTCAGGGTAAATCTCTTAAGAAGACTTTTAGGGACATCCAAATCACTCAAGAATCAACATCAACAACAATGAAATCTTCCGGGAAAAAAAATAAGAATAAAAAGAAAGAATCAAAAAGGGTTAGAGGTCTTTTAGATGTAGGGGCTGTTGTTCCCTTTGTATCTTCAACTTCATGTATTCCTTCACAATCTACTAGGATAGTTTTCTCAAACGAAGGGAGAAAATTTCTCGAGCCATTGGCCTTGTATGACTTTATCTCTACTATGAATAAAAATACTTCCAGTTCTTCTTACACCTTGTCTATTTATAACACTACCCTAGAAAATGAACAATCCAATTTCAATCTCGTAGACAATACTCTAATCATACACAATCTCGATGAGTTTACTCCAGAGAGTAATTAATTAATTAAAAAATAAATATAATTAATTAAATTTTTATTTCACTTCCATAATTTTCTCCTCATTTTCGTGAATTGTGAGGTATTTTGTCGTACTTTTGTGATTTTTCTATGTCAAGATATGAATTTTTGAAGTTAAATAGGATTTTCTAGAATTAAATAAAACCCTACTTAAACTAATCAACGATGTGCTAACTAATACACATTTTTGGGAGTGCTTTACACACATGGCAGCACGTGATTCAAAGCTCTTTACATGAAAATCGATCAGAGCCATACATTTTCAATACACAGAAATGAACGATATCCGTTCATTGTCTTCGCGGGACGATTAATAAAGAACCGTCCAACTTTAAACATTAATTTCTTGCTTGATACACAATGAAACTCGATGAAATTTATTTCTAAAGCTTCATCTCTATGAGACAATTCAATCAATATGGTTAGATACCTATGAAGTGATCATTATCTTTGTAATGTGTGAAAATCAAGCAAAAATTAGGGTTTGAGCTCTTACCTTGGCCTCATCGGATGGAGCTTTGATTGAATAGTTACAAATCTTTGCCTTGAGCTCAACAAGCTTGCTCTTGACTCAATTTGAGTTAAAATTGGGCCGGAGTAGGAGTTCAATGAAAAGGGGTCACAGCTTCACTAAGCAGCGAGTTAGAGCCTATTGGGAAGGCCAATTTTGATTCAGAATCTCTTTTCAGAGCTCAGGAAAGCTTTTAGAAGAGTAAATTTGAACTTTTGAATTAATTTATTTCAATCCCAAAACTTGCCCTGGAATTGGGGAATGAAGTTGGAGCAAGTCAGTGGGTTTTAGCAATTGAATCCATGGGGATTCAAATCCTTAGGGTTTGGAGAACACTTCTGTCTTAAGTGTTTCAGGGATTGACGACTGTAGGTTGGTATCTCTTCTTTTTAGCTCACGGGTGACCCATTTTTATAGCCATTAAGGGTGGATATACAACTTGGGATCATTTGGGTAGTGGCTCATGTTACAAAGGCATAAATCTCAAGCTAAGGATGACCATGGATATTATTTTCCAAATGATATTCATGACTAGCCTTCATAAATGTGAGAACATAGCCATGGTTTTTATCTTGCTTTCATGTGATAAATGGAAAGGTGTATAAGGCTCTTAAAATGAGCTGGATTAAACTTCTCCCATGAGCTTACAAGTCATTCGATAAGCTTGGAATGAAGTGCCACATAAGCTTCTTCTTCCCTCACTAACATGGCTAAGTCATGATGAGCTTAATCATGGCTAGGATAAAGACTTGACTAAGATTTCTCCTATTGGGTAGAGGGTGAGGTGAGTGATGATCTCAAAATGTCTTCCTTCCTTGGTTCAGATGGAATGACACCTCTTCCCTTTCCCTCGTAATGACCTAATGATGATTTTTTTTTACTTGAGTCAAAATGGTAGCTCATGGGTCCTTTATAAATGTTTTTCATGTCATGGTAAGTCTTATGTTTCATGGGTGACACATTGGCAATTATTTTTATAAGGTGAATTTAGTGTTTAAGTGTGAAGCATGGGTTTAAAGTGACCATGGGTTTTGTCTTGCCATGGGTTTAAACCATGATTTTAAACTTAAATCCTAGGTCTAATAATCCTTAATTTCATTTTCTTTAATCAATTAAATGATTAATTAATTAAGAGAAAAAAATAATTTGATGAAAAGACCTAATTTTGACCAAAAATGATAATGTTGACCAAGTTTGACCAAGTTGACCATGGTTGACCAATTTAAGTCCAGGGTTGACCAGGATGACTAACTTGACCATCTCATGGTTAGTTTAATCATGGGGTCCTTAGAAATGGTGGTATGACAGGGGTTTGACCAAAGTTGACTAAGGTTGACGAGGATAGTAAAATTGACCAATATGGTGATGTCTTGACCATATGGTGATCATTTGGGTCTATGGATGACCAAATGGTCAATTTGGTAACCATGAGGTTCAAAATTGACCATTTTGACCAAAGTTTGACCAATGTGGCCCATGATTGATCAAACGGTCTTATTTAACCAATTTGGTGTCTAGGTTAATCAAATGGTTAAGTTTGAACAAGTTTGACCAAAGTTGACCATTTTGTCCAAGGTTGAAAAATTTTACCAAGTTTGACCAATTGGACCAAATAGGTCAATTGAATGTTTGAACTGACCAAATGATTATTGTGGTAACTATCGGGCCGGGGTTTGATAAAATTAGGGTTTGTCACAACTGATGTGATCATTTTTGGGGTGTATCATGGTTTGAACTCAAAAAGAGTATACTAGGAGTCAATCTAGTTTTTAGGGTTTTGGGGACCCTAGATAGGTTCAAAGGGGTCAATGTTGGTAGACCCTTCTTTCCTTATTGATCAAAATAATCATTTTTTTGTCTTTATGATATCTTTGAGAATATTGAATCCGAGGGTTACTCAAGCCATGTCTAGTCTATGGGAATCATTTTAGAATCCTCACAAAAGTGAGGCCGAAAAATGGGCTCCCAATATTTGTGGAATACTAAACAAGTATGCCACACATATTGGCGTTGAATGAAACGATCGCATTACCCAAGGAATATGATTATACAGTGTCAAATAGTTTATCATTCAATCGTTGAAGTCTTTTGAGGAGAATAATGTCATGAATTATGAAGAAGTCATAAAAAAATTTAAACTATAGGAAAGTGATGTGGGTGGATTTAGTGTGTTAATTTTGAAAATATTTTTGAATATTACAAAATACACACGACAGATACAATAACAAATATGCAAATTAATCTCAATAAAATAACTTCACAAATAACTTTTTTATCTTTTAAAAATCTTTAAAATGTCAAATCCCCTTTAAAAATAATGCAAGTATACGTATCACCTTTAAAAATAATTTAAAAATAATGCAAGTATACGTATCACACAAGTAATAAAGGGCTCTAATGGAGTCCTAGATATCAAACTCACAGGGAAGTTGGAAAAGCCTGTGAATAAGCTCTTAAGATTATAATGCAAAGTACAATTTTAAAAATACAAAAAGTAAAGTGTGAAGTTCGAATACTAAGTAACAAATGAATGCTAATTAAAATGCATTTGAAAGACAAATTTAACTAATCTAAATGATAAACTTTTAAAAGTAAATTTATGAAAATTAAAACAAGTTTTGTCCGAGCCCATAAAGAAGATTGACTAATCAAGAGTTTGATTCATAATTCTGTGGAAAGGCTAGGAGGATACCAACTGCCACTCCAGAGCTCCCACTATTCCCTCCCCTGAGGGCTAACAATCTGACATCAGTTTCCAATCAACTTGACCAAATTGGGGATTTTAATCTCTCACCTTAAAATCTTTAATTCTACATCCAAAAAAATTATATTTCGTTATTTATTTCCACCCAACTCCATGGATGAAATAATCTCCCCTGAAATCAAATGTGATTCTTCCATGTTGTAGAAATCATAGCCCTGTCGACACTATTTTTGGTGTGGGGTTTGCCCGTAATAAGTTGTCGGTCATCGGAATTGAAATCTAAATAAAAGATAAAACTTCACTCATAATCCTCCCTAAGAAAACTCCTAGAAGTTCTCTCCAAGCATTCTCTCTTTTCAAACACTCAATTCTCTCTTAGCAGTGTAATGAAGAATAAATTTCTCACCTTCCCTCTCCTCTTACAATACTTAAAGAAAATCACCAAGCCAATGACTTTCTCTCTCTCTAACTCTTCTTCTGGCGTTCACGCCACACAACCCTCGACCCCTCTTCTTCTCATGCCACACTCCTCTTCTTTTATCAAAGGCTGCCACCCTCAAAAAAGAATTCAAAATTCCCTCCAAAATTTTGTTTAAAAGTTAACACTTTTGAATTCAAAATACATATCCATTGATCCAAGAGATGTCCCTTCATAAAAGAAACTTCCAAAGTGTTTAGATGCATTGAATTACTCCAAGGGGTGTTTTAAACAAGTGTCCCTTTGGAAATTTATCCGAACTTAATCTTGAATCGCCTTAATCCTCAAAAAGTCATCCCTAGCGCATCTGGCACCAAATTTGGTGCATCATGCGCCATATCTCTGTCAAATGGTGCATCTGGCACCAATCTGGCGCATCATGCACCAGTTGCTCAAGACCGCGCTATTCTGGGTTCTGGCGCATATGGCGCCAATCTGACTCTTCTGGCGCCAATCTGATGCATCATGCTCAAGAATTTGAAACTTCGCTGTTTTGTCTCTAAATTTCATCCTTTTTGCAAATTTTGCTCCAAATGCCTAAAATTAATATAACTACAACAAAAATATGAAAAATCTTCTTTAAAGTGCAATATCACCAAAAATAAACATAAAATATATACTTAAAATAGCATATTATTTTGGTATATCAAAATCCCCCAAACTTAAATGTTACTTATCCTCAAGTGACACTTTTACTACATAAAACATATGACTTAGGATAGAGATTAAGAGATTAACTTATTAATTAACTTATAACTTCTATACTTTAGTTTAATAAATAAAATAACAAAATTTAAGAAAAACCTTTAATAACTTAGATTCAAACTCTAAGTTTAAGAGTACTTAGTAATCAAATTTAAGATTTATGAATCTCTATTCATTTCAAGAAAAATCGTAATTTGTCATATTAAGGATACTTAGAACATTCATATGAAAAAAAAATTTAGAAAAACTTTACTAATAATGCTACTAATAATCCAATATAAGTTTAGAAAATGTAGTAATTCTTTTTTCTTAAATTGATTCAAGTGAAGCAAAGCTTTAATTAGACATGTCCTCAAGCTTCTCCTCACTTATTTTTCTTTTCTTTTCTTTTTCTTTTCTTTCTTTTAGGATCTTTTAAACCCTTTTTTTTATTTTTTCTTTTCTTTCTTTTTTTTTTCAAGTGAGGATTACTATATCTGGATAGCCTTTAATAGTTTTAAACTTCACTTATTTTTCTTTTCTTTTCCTTTTTTTTCTTTCTTTAGTATCTTTTCAATCTTTTTTTTTCTTTTTTCTTTTCTTTCTTTTTTTTAAAGTGAGTATTAGTATATCTGGATAGCCTTCAATAGTTTTAAGCTTCACTATCATTTTCTTAAAGTCAAAACTCCTTACCTTTCTTCACTTTTCAAATTCATATTACTTTATGGTTTTCATAAAGTCTCATTATTTTCTTCTTTTCTTCTTACATATTTTCTTCTTACATGAAACTCTAAAATCCTTAATACTTCAAAAATTAAATTTTCTTTACCTTAAATTGAAAAACTTCATCTTATCTTATCATACCAAATATCTTTAACTTTAATATTGACTTTCATTATTAAAATTTTTTACCTAAATTTCCATAATATTCATAAACTTAAGCATAGTCATTTAAAGTTTAATCTTAATATCTCAAGTCATGTTAAATTAATTTTAAAAGTATTGTTACCTAAGGAAAAATAAATTTTAGTTTACTTCTTTTTAAAAGAAATTTTTCTTCCCCCCCCCCCCACCACAAAATTTAGTTGGTGAAAGAAAACAGTAAATGCATGAAAATAAAAACAAACGTGTAGAGGATTTCTGATTATGAAACTGGGCTCTAGTATACTGCATGTACTAACTTTAAAAATACATACAGGCTTTAAAGTATTAAATAAAACATAATATATTCTAAGGAATTTGCTGAGAATTAAAACAAAAACAAAAACTAAAAAATACTAAAAATGCAGGAAAAATAAAAAATCTCCACTTACTATTACAATTTTAAATCCACAACATAAAATAAAAGTTTTTACTACTGCAGTTTCAACTACCAACCAAATAACATCCAAACAACATACAAACAAACAAACAAAAAATGAAACAAATAAACTAACTCTAGAAAATATCAATCTTCATCTCCTTCCTCAACATCATCATCATCTTCTTCTTCATCATCTTCATCAGCCTCTTCATCTTCATCATGAATGGGGGAGTAAAGCTGGGGCAAATAGGAAATTTCACATTGTATTCACCCCTAAGACATCTCACCATAGCATCCTCAAAAGCTATATCATGTTGAACTCTCCTCTGCGGATACTCATCATTATAAGCATTTCTTGCACCAATCTCTCCAATCTGATGATTCTGAATATTTACTATGAATATTTACTATATCCAATTGTTGAATCATGAGTTGGTCCATAATGTTTTCTGGTGATGCGGGGCAAGAAGTAGAAGCCCCTGCAGCTGATGTAGAGTGTTTATCACTTCTTCTACTCCTAGATTCAACAAATGATTCAACTCTCTGATTGACCCAGGCCACTAGCTGTAGAGCTTATAGCTGAAGTGGTTCCATACCTTTGATTGACTAGTCAACATGGAAGTAGAGGATTTAACTATCTTATTATTTTTTTTAATCCTCCATTCTCCTCTTCCATCAGTCAGAAAGGCAATCACTTCATTCATTGATGAATCAGTCATCACGAATGCAGCATATTCATCAAAAAATACATTCCTCAGCCCATAAAAAACATTGATCCTATTTGTAGTAAACCTATTTGTAGTAAATCCAACTTTTTGTAGTAAATCCAACTTGCTTACCTCTCACAAGGATGTGATCATCATCAGTGAATCCAAGTTGACATAAAATTCCCGAATCATTGGGACAATCGCTACTACAATGAAGTAGCAAAACTGTTCCCAATTTCTAGCAAGGATCAACCTCTTGATCTTGCCACCTGGGTTAGCAAATGCCCATTCCTGAATCAATTTTCTTGACTCCTTTTGAGTGTTATAAATGTGTTGGGCCTTAAAATTAACAAATCTTCGTGCTTTAAAATCATCTGCACTTATTCTCTTTATTCATGGAGCCATTTTAAATTCTACTAAATTCCAAATAAATTACAAATAAATTACAAAATAAAAAAATCTAACTCTCCAAGTAAGTTTACTTGGTAAGAAACTTTTCACCATGAGTTTTCTTCAAGCTTTTTCATCAAAAATCCCAACCTTCAGATTTTCCATAATGTAGGAAAAATCCATGGTGAAAATAAAAAATTTCTAAGTTAAAGTGAAGCTCTTACCAAGAGAAGATAAAATCTACAATTTTTAGCCTTTGAAATCTTCTCTATCGTGCTCAATGTGAAACCTTAGGTCAAGGATTAGAGGTAGGAGATGACCCAAGCAGTAAAAATGAAGTTTTATTTTGTAATTTCATGATTTTTAGGCAATCTGGCATTTTTGGGAATTTGGCATATCATGCACCAAATCTGGTGCATCATCCACCAACTCTCTGTAAACCAGTACATCATGCGCCAATTTGGTACATCCAACACCAACACCTTAATTTTTCTAGATTTCATTTTCTGTGAAAATCTAATCCATACCACTCTATGTCTACCTCTAATTAACTCAAATGAACCTTTACAAGAATAATTAAACATTACTCTATCATCAATCTTTCACAAACAAGAAAAAACTCACTTTTATAAATAAAATTTGCGCTATTACAGACTAACATTTTTTAAGACAATCAAACATCTATTTTAGTGTTTAAAGCAAACCAAAACATCGAAACACTGAAATCTAAAAGTCAAGATACCAAACACAAACATCGACATAGTTCAATAATAAAAGTAATAATAAAAGTAAATGCAATCAGTAAATGCAATCCAACACAACAAACAACTAAAACGAGCAATACTAAACAAAATGTTTCGTACATAGATTAAGTTCAAATATTTTCTTCACTCTCATCCTCTTGGATATCTCCCATAGATTGGTAGTGCACATACAGGTTGTAGACGGGTAGATAAGTAAATTCATCAATCAAATCCTCCCCAATCCGAGCATGTTTCTTTAACATACATACGAAACCATATTCATACAACCGGTATACTCAAATTGTTCCTTAAGTCTCCAATCCAAGTGATCAAACATTTTAGAAATATTCCTAATTGCATGCATAAGATTCTGCACCTCTTTTTCTATCTTCTTGATCCTTTTTCAAAGTGTGTTCGAACTAAAGTAAGGTTGAATAGATGATGAATTTTGGGATGCTTGATCCATTAATACATTCATATACATTCATATCATTATTCATATCATTCTCATCTCTCATTCCAATATAGTTGCAATAGACTTCTGGATCCATCGGTTTTCAAGGAAGAAGCACTTTTTTCCAACTCTCATAAGGTACTTGTGATTGACTGCATAGTAGGAAAATAGTGGATGGATGTCCAAGTTTGGTTATAGATCCATTCACACTCAAACCCAAAATTGATTTCACAATGATTGCTCCAATATGAACAGGTTTCCCAGTTTGAATACAGTAATTCAAAATAGCACTCTCCTTAGTTACCTTACTGATTTTAATAGTAGGTAGTAATTTTGATTCAATAAAGAAGTGTCATATCTTAGAAGTAGGATTTAACATTATGACAAAAAACTTACATTTCCATCATCTCTAGCCTCCCAATTTGTATCTTCATCTGTAAGGTACCGATAGAGTTCATTCATATTATCTCTTGAAGGGGTAAAATTTGCATAATGGAAGATAAACACATTTTCAATCACAAACATCTCATTTATTCTTGAAGAAGTGAATTAAATAAACCTTCCTTGGACATAGATAATTACTTGGTTGATTCCATGTAGATTGGCATAAAATACTTTCATCACAGGGATGACTACGGCAAGAGTAGTGTAATAAAGTAGTTCCCAACGTCTTTGCACAATAATCTCTTCAACTCTTCTTCACTAGAACACATTTATGCAACTTCTGCGAATCGAAACTGACAAACTTTCTCCGGTTGAAAATTCAAAATCTAACAGAATTTTTAGTGGGATGCCATAGGAATTGAAATCTAGTGACTCCTCCCTCGTTTTCGCCTCTAAAATGGACTTTGGAATTAGTTTTGGGAAGTTATAAGTAGAAGAACTCACCAAAAATTGCCAAAAATTGCCTTGTAAAACATATTAAGTCATTTTCATCATAGCGGTGCATCATGCACCAATTCTGGCGCATTACGTGTCAGCTCTCTCAAATTTGGCGCATCATGCACCAATTCCAAAAAATTGCATTTTCATGTGTCAGCTCTCTCAAATTTGGCGCATCATTCACCAATTCCAAAAAATTGCATTTTCAATTTCGATCAAAAAATTCTCAATTCTTCCATAACTTTAGGTAAATGAAGATGTTTTTAAATGATTTTCTCACATACATGGACTCTATGAAAACACAAATATAAATATATGTAAAATATTCTGAACAAAAACTAAAAATTAAATAAACAACGATAAGTATGGGTTGCCTCTCACAAAGTGCTTCGTTTAATGTTGTCATCCTGACATTCTCAGTCTTTATTCTGAGTGACTAAATATTATAGTCTCTTTAAAAATTGGTCTTTGACCATCAAAATACGGTTTCAATTTGTTCCCCGGTTTCATTTTGTTCCCATTTACTTTAAATATCCTTCCAGTTTTAGAATCTTTAAGATTAAGAGTATCCTTCCAGTTTTAGAATCTTTAATATTAAGAGCTTCATAGGGATAGACTTTTACAACTCTGAATGGCCCTTCCTCCTAGCCTTTAGTTTTCCAAGAAATAATTTCAATCTTGTATCATATAACAAAACTTCCTCTCTAGGTTCAAATTCCTTTTTCTTATCTTCTGATCTTGCCATTTTTTATTATTTTCTTATAAATCCTAGCATTATCGTAAGATTCATTCTTAATTTCTTCAAGCTCATTCAATTGCAATAATCTTTTCTCACCAGCTTCTTTCAAATTGAAATTAAATTCGCTTATAGCCCAATAAGTTTTATGCCCCAATTCTACTGGCAAGTGACAAGTTTTCTAAAAAATTAATCTATTAGGGGACATACCTATATGTGTCTTATAAGGTGTCTCGTATGCCCATGATGTTGTATATAATCTAATAGACCAATCCATTTTACTAGGATTTACACTTTTTTCCCAAAAACTCTTAATTTCAAGATTAGATACTTCTATTAAACCACTAGTCTCGAGATGATAAGCAATTGCAATTTTATGCATTATACTATATTTTTCTACCAATATTGGAATTGTTGCATTTTTAAAATGAGATCATCCATCGGTAATGATTACTCTAGGCATTCCATATTCTGTAACAATAACTTTAATTGAAAATTTTGAAACACTCCGAGCATCACATCAAGGTAAAGTGATTGCTTCAATCCATTTTGAAACATAACCCACTATAATCAATATATATCCCACTATAATCGATATATATATATATATATATATATATACTCTTCTTTGAAGGTTGAAAGTTGGGCTTTTCTTTTAGCCATGTAGGTTGGGGTTCATCTTAATTTTACTAAAATCATTTTTGAGATGGATTTTCAATCACTTATGAATGAGTTCTACAATACCACTATGCATCGGTGGGATTTTCTTGCCAATATGAATAGAATTCGTGATTATATTAATAGATAGAAATTAATTTTTCATTTGTCTTTCATTTACAGAGAAGGTAACTCCCCGGCTAATTGGTTAGCTCATTGGCTAGGAACTCTAGTAATAGTTGCTGCGGCACATTACCCATTTCGCATCTTCGCATGAATGGTGATCTGCTTGATTCTCCGTATCTTCGATGCTAACGCTTTGGTTTGCTATAGTTTTGAGAGGCATAGCTTGTATATGGTTCACCTTATGGCACCTCTTTTGTTTTTGATTTGACTGGGCATGTTAAGTTATGCTTTATATGTTTTACATTTATATCACCAACATTTATTTTGGCAATGACTATTTTGCTGGAAGATGGTTTATTTTTTCTTCCATTATACGATCTCAAGATTTAACTTATTCGGCTCCCATGCATTTTGTTGGCTTACCATATCACTAATATTGCTAGAGATGATTTTTTTGGTCTATTCTACAATGGATGTAGGAAGTACAAACTATAAGCTAACTCTTCTTCCAGGATTAATGTTTTCTCGGTTTAGCTTATTACTAATCTATGGATTTTCTTAGTTGATTCCTTTGTGACACCGTATGAGGCTTTTTTGGCTGCAAGTGATCTTTTATATGATTGCAACGTCTTCCAAACTGTGTAATCTACTCCTCGGCGTGGAAAAGGATCTTTTGAAGTTGCTCGTAGCATATATTTTTAGGGTCAACTATATTTTGGGTCTCATGTACCGTTCTTTTTTTACTTACTTTTTGTGTCACGTTATACTGTGGATTTTGGAACCCCTAGGTCTTAAAATGTATTTTTTTTTTAGTTGGGGATCACTATCCCTCCCATATTTTGTAACCTTTTTTGAGTATTAACGCATAAGGAGCCACAGGTCACTCTTTTATTATATATATATATATCCGAATGAAGATATAAATAATCCCATAAAATCCAATCCACCTGCATCAAAAATTTCAATTTCCAAATTAAAATTTAGAGTCATTTCATTTCTTCTTGAAATATTACTTACTCTCTAACACAGATCACATGTTTTTATATATATATTAACATCTCTAAATAGAGTAGGACAATAAAATCTAAATTACAAATTTTATGAATAGTTTTATCATTCCCAAAATGTCCTCCAAATTCAAAATCATGACATTTTTAAATAATTTCCTGAATTTCTTTGTAAGGCACACATCATCTCATTACTAAATCCTTGCATTGTTTATATAAATAGGGGTCATCCCAAGTATAGGACTTTGCATCATGAATGAATTTCTTTTCCTGTTGTTTTGTTAATTCATATGGTAAAATATCACTAATAATATATTTTACAATGTCAGCATACTAAGGTATTTCCCATCCTTTTACAGTAAAAAGTTGTTCATCAGAAAAAGCTTCATTAATTTCTTTTTCCATGTCAAACATTTCTTCTTGTTCTAGCCTAGATAGATGATCAGCAATTTGATTATCAATCTCTTTCCTATTGACTATTAAAAAATCAAACTCTTGCATCAAAAGTGCCCATCTAACTAGTCTTGGTTTCACATCCTTCTTTTGCATCAAATATTTAATAGTCAAATGGTCAGTATGCACAACACATTTAGCTCCAATCATATATGACCTAAACTTATCAAAACCATACACAATGGCTAATAACTCTCTTTCAGTGGTGGTGAAGTTAATTTGAGCATCATTAAAAGCCTTAATAGTATAGTATATAACTTTAAAAATCTTATCATATCTCTGCCTCAAGCTCCACTTGCATAATCACTAGCATCACACATTAATTCAAATGGTTTCTCTCAATCAGGTGAAACAGTTATAGGAGTAGTGATCAATTTTTTCTTTCAAGTTTCAAAGGTTTTAAGGCAATCTTGATTAAAATCAAAATTTATATTTTTTTTTCCAGAAGTTGGCATAAAATTTTGGTAATTTTTGAAAAATCTTTAATATATTACCTATAAAACCCAGCATGTCCTAAAAAGCTCATAACTCTTCTTACATTAGTAGGCAGACGTCAGTTTGATATAACCTTAATTTTTGCAGGATCTGGTTCCATGCCAATTTCTAAAATTTTAAGCCCAAGCATAATTCCTCCTGCAACCATAAATTGACATTTTTCTCAGTTTAATACGAGATTTGTCTTTTCACATCGTTCAAGAACTTTCTCTAAATGATTAAGACATATTTCAAGTGAAGTTGCAAACATTGAAAAATCGTTCATAAAGACTTCAATCCTATTTTCGATTAAATCACTAAAATTTGGCATCATACATCTTTAAAATGTTACAGGTGTGTTACATAATCCAAAAGGCATTCTACAAAAAGCAAATGTTCCATAAGGGCTTGTATGTTGTTTTCTCCTGATCTTTCAGAGTTATAGGTATCTTATGATAATCGGTATATCCATCTAGAGAACAAAATTATCTGTGCCCAACAAGCCTATCCAACATCGGGTCCAAAATGGGTAAAGGAAAATGATCATTCCGGGTGGTAGAATTTAATTTTCTATAATCTACGCAGATTCACCCTCTAAAGACTTGTCTTGTTGGTATTAATTCATTATTCTTATTTGTCAATACAATCACACCTCCTTTCTTTGGAACACGGTGAATTGGACTTACCCAAGTACTATCTAAAATAGGATATATTATTCCAACATCTAACCATTTTAAAATTTCTTTCTTAACAACTTCTTTCATTATAGGGTTTAATCTCCTTTGAGGATCAGCTTCTGGCTCATGTTGATCTTCCAATAAAATTCTATGCATAAAAATTGAAAGACTGATTCCTTTGATATCAGCTAATGTCCATCCAAAGGATTTCTTATATCTTCTAAAAGTTTCCAACAACTATTGCTCTTGCTTATCAGTTAATTTTGAAGATACTATAACATGTAATGTAGATAAATCTCCTAAGAATGCATACTTCAAATGTGTAAAAAGTGTTATCTGCTCTAGTTCAAGAGGTTTCTCAATAGATGAAATCAAATTCAAATTACTTTCTGTAGGATCTAGCATTTCAAATTTTTTCTGAACATAATCCAAATCTTCTTTACTCACTTCCATAGATTCATCTTGAATTTTATCCTCATTTTGATATTCCATATATTCCTTTTTAAATTCACTTTCAAATGTCTTTTTGAAATATTTATGGCTTAGATATTCATTAATATACTTTCTGAAGCATTCAATCTCTTGCTCTTTTGTAGGGTATCTTATTAATTTTGTAATATTAAATGTAACTTCTTGTTCACAAACTATCATAGTTAGTTCTATTTCTGCACATCTATCAAAGCTCTTCAAGTGGCAAGGAATGGTCTTCCTAAAATGATAGGAACTTCTTTATCTTCCTCCATATCTAATAAAATAAAGTCCAAAGGAAAGAAAAATTTATCAATTTTTAGCAAAACATCTTCTATAACTCCTTTAAAATTGTTAATCAAACGATCAGCTAACTGAAGAGTTACAGTTGTTGTTGAAATATCTCCTAAGCCCAACTTTCTAAAAATTGATAACGGCATAAGATTAATACTAGCTCCCAAATCACATAAGGATTTTCCAAAAAATCATTTGCCAATAGCACAAAGAATTGTAAAACTTCTAGGATCTTTGAGTTATTCAGGAAGCTTTTTTTGAATTATAACACTACACTCTTTCTGAATTATAGCGCTACACTCTTCACTAAGTGAAAATTTCTCATTTTCTACAAACTTCCTTTATTATTAAGTATATCCTTCATGAACTTCACATAGCTTGACATTTGTTCCAAAGCTTCAACAAATGTAACAAATGGAATGTTTATGAATGTTTATCGTTAATTTCCTCAATATTTCAAAAAATTTTGAAAATTGGTTATCTCTATTTTTTGGTTCAATCTTTGAGGAATGGAGGTAGTTTTTCGTCAAAAAGTACGCCCACAACACATTCTGACTTACAATGAAAATCTTCACCAATTTTTTTCATTTCCCACCTCATTTTTTCAACTTCAACTTCCACTTCATTTTTAACTTTGTTTTCTAGTTCTTTTCCACTTCTCAGTTGAATAGCCTTAATTTGCTCTTTATTTTGATCTTTAGGATTTACTTCAATATTACTAGGCAACGTCCCTGGAGGTCTATTACTAAGTGTTGTAGGAATACATCCCATTTGATTTTCCATGTTTCTAATTGTAGCTCCTTCACTTTGTAATTGACTCCCCATTTGCAATATCAATTCTTCCAGTGACAAGTTTTTCTCCTTACTCTACAAATTATTAAAACCTGGTGGGTGATAAGGTTTACTATTTGGATTTCCTTGATTGTTGAAGTTTTCGAATGGGTTCGCAATGTTGTTTCCCCATTACAGATTTGAAGCAATAGAGTTAATGTTACTCCAACAAAAATTTTGGTGATTTGTCCAACCAAGATTATAATAATTAGCATATGGATTATTGGAATGATTATTTTTTTCATTTAAGGTCTCATAAGAAGATGGAGATTCCATAATTTCTTCCAATGAATTTTCCTAATGCACAGATGATGTCTGAGAATAATTCATTCCATATTGATCTATCTCTTCGATATAGCAGCTATTTGTGCAGCAAACATTGATTTTGTATTAAAATCATGAATACTAGCTACTCTTTTTGAATTTACCCTTTTAGAGCGTCGCTGAAAATTATTAATAGTTTTCGGCACTATTTAGTTAACGAGTTACACATTGGAAGCTGTCGGCCGCCGGAATCAGAGTCTGGTCGCCCGCTTCGGAAAGGCATTTTAATTTAAATATGTATTCATAGTTTTTAGAATAATATGAAATCAAACTGATCCCATATTTTTCTAAGTATAGATGAAAGAGTACTACACCTCAAGCTATGTATCGATCTCAAAAGATAAACACAAAACTTGAGTGTGAGGCTCGATCAAATGAACAAAGAAATATACGACATCCATTTGGTCTGTGAAACCATTATTTTTATAAGCCAAAAAGTTCTCCTATTTAATATGATAAATTAAGTAGGGTTTATATTAAGTTGGGTCCAGAAAATTTTCCTATAAAGGCAAGCCCTTACAGTTAATTACATCTTAGACAACCGAAGTCTCCTCAACCGAAGTCTCCTAACGATAAAAAAAATCAGGGGATATTGTCAACAAAGAAGTCAAAGGATTAGGACTTTTCAACGAGATTGGACAAAGATGTGTGAAATGGGAATGTCTCAAATTTGGAACATTTATTCTTGGAATCCAAAGGAAGAAGAACTAGGGGATGTCACAGATCCTGAGGAGAACCTCAGTCACTTCCCACTCTATCTTATGGTTTGACTTCAATTTAGAGAACAAATATTTTAGTGTTTCATCTTGCCAATTTGACAGCTACTTTGTATATGTTTAAAAATACAAGAATTTGATACTGTTGCTAGAAGATTTAAGTCCCCGGCAATAGCGCCAAAAACTTGACAGTGACTTTATATATGCTTAAGAATATAAGAATTTGATACAGTTGCTAGAAGATTTAAGTCCCCGGTAACGGCGCCAAAAACTTGACAATGGTTATAGATTTGATAAAAATGTGTATAAAATATTCAATAATTTCAAAGTCACACTTATCAACGCAAGTATACGTGTCGCTCAAGTAATACAGGGCTCCAATGGAGTCTTAGATATCGATCCCACAAGGAGTAATACTAGAGGCTATGAACTAGGATTTAGAAAATTAATACTTAATCACACTAATATAGTTCAAATTATTTATTTGTCATTAATAGGAAATTGAAATAAATATGTAATTTTAACAAACTCTTAATTAACCAATTCTACTAATAAAGTTTCTAATGTGAAGTTCAATATATAAGAAAGCATCGTAAAGTGAATGGATAAGGTGAATTAGTTCAAATTGTATTGTGTCAAATAGGAGCATACCTATTCTTTACCCTTTGGTCCAGACATAAAGAACGTTGACTAAT